>NW_021680577.1:169147-169635 GCF_001412515.2 Diachasma alloeum
CCCCCCCCCGAAATCTTACGTAAGATAGGGAATTGATGAGCTTATATATGTTATGTTTTTTCTTTTATTCAATGAGAACATTAGAAAACATTACATGAATTCTAGGAAATAATATTGATATGAACTACACAACACATAAAAAGTAACTTGATAAACAGTATCTATTCTTTGTCATCACTTTCTTTGGTCTAAGGTCCAATCAGCCAATCTGAGAGAGGAGTAGCAACTGGGATATCCCGTATCTCTTCTTCAGTGAAGGTTACTTCCTCTTCAGAATCGACTGTAACATCTTCATTTACCCATTCAACAACTCCCTCAGTTTTATTATTATTTTCTTCGATGACACATGAGTTTTTGGCCACGTCGTGCAATGCCTGTCTTCACTCTTCAACGCTGAGGTTTAGAGGAGATAAAATGCACTTTTTTATGGTAGCTCACTGCCTTCTTCGATGCAAAGTATTTACCACAGATATCACATATTCTCCTCC
>NW_021680577.1:169645-169929 GCF_001412515.2 Diachasma alloeum
CCCCCCCCCCCGAGCTGATCATTCAGTGATGGACAGAATAAATCATAGGGAACACATCTGTGGGTGCTTGGAATAGTAACTTTCAGCGTCATTCTTAAGAATAATGGCATAAAATGATCTGATTCTTGTAATTCTGTTGGAGGTGGCACTGCCAGGGTTGATGCACAACGAAGTGGAATAGATTCGTGATTTGAAAAACAAAAAATTAATGAAAAAGACACGAAAAAATCTTACGTAAGATCCTTAACGACCCCCCCGCCCCCCTACTTAAGGAAAAGTAAGAA
>NW_021680577.1:169966-171644 GCF_001412515.2 Diachasma alloeum
GCCCACTTAAAGGTCTTACGTAATATATGGACGGCTCCGCCGTAGCTATTGCAGCATCAGGACTGACGACTCCACTACCAATCGAATTAGTGTTATGTAGCGCATTCTCAGAACTGCACTCATAAGATCCCGCGATGTCATCTCCAGCCAGTTCATTCTCTCCAATTGGTCCTGCATACTCTCAGTTCCCCTGTCACACTCCTCGTCATCAATCGCGGGTTGAACACGACTGATTATTTCTTCATCTGAAAGGGTTTGCACCTTGTCTTCTACATCTGCAGTACGCATCCAATCTGTCACCTGATCCTCAGTTATCTCCGTAGAGTTTTGAAGACTCATAAACATTTGTACAAATTGGCACATTTGGATCTGTTGTTCCACGACATGTGTTTATAATGATTCACCGGAAATTTGGGAAATAGAACCGTTTTCTACCCCGAAGGGAAGAAAACGTATATTTTAGGTCTTGACGAGGCTTGACCCTTCGGAGATTACCTTGCGTTACCTTAGTATGTGTGTGTGTGTCCTAAACCTACAGGGAGAGACATCTATAGGGGAAGAAGGGTACTTCGAGCCGATCCTCAAGTGCCGGCTAGCGTGTGGATCACCGAATTCCTCAGTGCTTTCTCCGACTGACGGCAAGCCCTTACTCGCGTCAAGCCTCGGAAAAACCTAAAATATACGTTTTCTTCCCTTCGGGGTGGGAAACGGTTCTATTTTATGTCTGTGCCTTCGGCTTGACCCTTCGGAAAGATGTTTAAACTCTGCCGGCACTTGGAAGTGTACTGTGATTCCAAAATTGGCGAATAATTTCATCTATCCATTTATTTAATGCTTTGCCTATATCCAAGGTATTACAAACCATATGTAAAGAATCGTTTAATAAATCCAGCGACAGACTGGAGTAAAACTTTTAAAGAGCGAACTTTTTGGCTTAGAAACCTTTGGATTATCCACTTCCTTACAGTAATGTTTGAAAAAGTTTCCTGAACCTTTCCAATTGCCCCTTGCCAGTAAATCATCCACACCTATTTGATTTTGGAGATTGTCTGATGCCACAGCTGATCTGACTGAACCTAGGCTCGAGTCGATCCCGACCTCTCAGAAGATTGACTGGATCCAACCAGCGATCACCGTTCTTGACGCTGCTTTCACAACTCCCCTCATTGTTATGAACAACTGAGATAGACCCTGCCAAGCTTTGCGTCTCTCGGCAGATAGCGAAATTACCAATTTGATCCAAGTCACTAGGTCGAAAACTGGGTCCCCGACACTACTGTCGGTGTCAAAAGTAGAGACCACTCGAAATAAACGTCTATAACTCAGTGAAAAAAAATCGTAAAAATATGAGACCAAATACACTGTGTAATATAAGTATTTCGCTTGCCCAGTACGGAGTTTCAAGTTTTTAATTTGATTAGTTTATTTATAATCGCTGTGAGAAGCCGAAAAACCCCCCGATTTTCAGGGTCCGTAAAAGTCGGCAAACTTTGAACCGCTAGCAAACGTACGAAATTTTTTTGTAAAAAATCGTCAATTTTTTCAGAGATTCGTATAACCCCTGAGAAGCCAACCAGGGAAGAAAAAGATCGATATTGCGATAATTATTCATTTTATTCACAGAAATGTCGACTGCGGCTAATTCGTTGTAGAATTGCCGAGCCGACCTGAAAAAAAA
>NW_021680577.1:173516-174239 GCF_001412515.2 Diachasma alloeum
CCAGAAACGCGACAAGACATTGACATCACTTTCGTCGGTAGTGCAACACCGGAAATTTGTGGAAACCGTTTGCCTTCCAATAGGCAGGTTTTACAGTGTTTTTTCTATCACACGAGACATGTAACACCGAAGCTTACTGCCCGTGAAGCCGCAAAGTGTATTGTGCGGAAGTGTGCCCTTTTTTGGGAATACGCAGGAATCCCAATCGTGCAAGAGTCCTATGCTATTACGAAAGTGGATAATCTAGTGAATTAGTATAGAAATATTCAAAGGTACAGCGATTGTCGAAAGGAGAAATATTTAGTAGCGCAAGTGAAAGAGATCGAGTTCCAAGATATGCTAGACAAATTATTTCATTCAATCAGCGGAGTGCACAAATTAAATTTCGGAACAGTGAAATATTTTTCTATAAGACATACACGGTTTTACAGCGATCATTTTTTGATAATTTTTTTCGGTTCCATTGCTCAGACAACGAGGAATTTGCTGCCTACGATTCTCCTGATTAAAATCCTGAGAGAAAAAATAATGCCCCCGATTACCACTTGAGCTTCAAAATTATTTGAGGAGAAATCACTCGCGCTTCGCACTCGGGATTTTTGAACTTGCAAAACATAACACCCTCCTTTATTTGCAAAGAAACTATCGAGAAATATCCAATCGTTCTGAAGCACCCACAGTATTATGAACAATTATTTTTATGAGTTACTCTAGCGATAAGTA
>NW_021680577.1:174255-185485 GCF_001412515.2 Diachasma alloeum
ATTTTTTTAAAAATCAACGGAGATTGTTTATTGAAAAACTATTGACCGAAAGTGTTTTACATTGAACTCCAAATGCATTGTTTTTTTTTCAGGTCGGCTTGGCAATTCTACAACGAAATAGTCGCAGTCGACATTTCTATAAATAAAATGAATATTTATCGCAATTTCGATCTTTTTCTTCCCTGGTTAGCTTCTGAGGGGTTATACAAATCACTGAAAAAATTGACGATTTAAAAAAAAAAATTTTCGTACGTTTGCTAGCGGTTCAAAGTTTGCCGACTTTTACGGACCCTGAAAATCGGGGGGGTTTTCGGCTTCTCAGAGCGATTATAAATAAACCAATCAAATTAAAAACTTGAAACTCCGTATTGGGCAAGCGAAATACTTATATTACACAGTGTATTTGGTCTCATATTTTTACGATTTTTTTTCACTGAGTTATAGACGTTTATTTCGAGTGGTCTCTACTTTTGACACCGACAGTAGTAATCTTCCAACCTAATTGACGAAAATCAGTTTTATCAGTTTTAGAGCCAAAAAACTGACCACAAGATTATTTCGTTCTCGCTGATTATACAGTTTTCTGGACCAATGGAGAGACGAGTCAGATCATGAATCCTTCTACCCGAAGCCAACAACAACTGGAGAGCAGCGAATCGAGAAACTTCATAAATACTGTTTTCCTCAGGTGGGTGTCTCGACATCCAATTTGTCACTGTTTCTACATTCCAAATGACGGTCTTGGATGATTTTGCCCTCTTGGCCTTTTCCACACCAATCGTCTTCAAGAGAGACTTGACCAAAGGGTTAGCACTCAAATTGCTTTCCCCCTCTGGATTGTTAAGTGAGCAAATCACGGACTTATGAGTCCTAATCGAGGAATAAGCTAGTTTTCTGTCATGATATAAGAAACTCAAGTATAAGACTAACTGTTGAGGACTAGGATTATCTGGTGGCACGTCTCTCATCTGGCACCAACTTTGCCATTGATTCCAGACCGAGGAATATGTCTTCTATGACGAATCCCTCCAGGTTGCGCCTAGAAGATTCACCTCTACGTCTGATAATCCCGTCACGAAATTGCCCGACCTCGTACCTTCCAGACCCCTAAAACGAGATCCTTGGCATTCTGTGGAGGAAGACCTGTCGACATGTCTATCAGATTTTCCTCGAGATTTAGAAATTGGAATGGGGCGTCCAGCTTCTGCTTTTTAGGTTCCCTCTCCAAAAGGTTCTCTCCCATCGTGGAGTTACCAACAGAAATATTCCTTTCGCTGAATTCAGGTGTTGGAGAACCTTCGGAATTAGAGGAGGGGGTAGGAACACCCAGGCCAGGTCCACACTGCACGATCTGCTGAACGCACTGACGAATGTTGTCTCTGGGTCGCTTGGATCCATCGAAACGTATGTCGGGACTACTCTGGATCGAGACGTTGCAAACAAGTCAATCTCCAGTGTTCCTCACCTCTCGAACACCCTTTTGACAATTTCGGGACTTAAATACCAATCCCGCAGGGGGAGATTCCTGAAAAGTCTGTCCGCCAATGTGTTGCAGATCCCCGGGAGAAAGAATGCGGTTAGACGGATTTTGTAAAGGTCTACTAACATTAGAATCTCCTTGACCAGGTTCAGCAGCGTTTGTGATCGAGTACCTCCCTGATTCTTGATATACGCCACTGCTGTCTTGTTGTCCACTTGTAACAACACTGATCTGCCCTGGAGTTGTTTCTTGAACAATTGAATTGCGAGTAACACCGTGTGTAATTTCTTCCGATTGATATGCCAGTCCACTTGGTCTGGATTCCACGTCCCTGCATGATGAACATCCTCTATCTGGAAGCCACAACCCGTCTGTGATGCATCTGTTGTCAGAAAAATGTCTGGATTGTTATGAAATATCTGATTTGTCTGGTGGATATTTGACCTCCACCATAAACAGTCTTGACGACTCGATTCAGGGAGAGGATATTTCTTCGTTGGGAATTTCTTTGACAACCGACGACTTCCCCGTTGTAACTGACGCGAATAGAGATGACCCAGAGGTGTGACTAAAGCAGCGAAGTTCAGCATTCCTAATAAAGAGCTTCCCTGTCTCCAACTCCACACTCCTGAATTCATCAACTTTTCCAAGGAACTCAGGACTCGATTCTTCTTGTCGTCGGGAAGAACCATCAGATTGTGCTCTGTGTCCCATATTATGCCCAAAAATTCGATTCTGTGGGTTGAGGATATTATCGACTTTTGACCTTTGACCGTTTATGACTTTTGACCGTTTATGATCCAATTTGACTTTTGACCGTTTATAATCCAACCTAAGGACTTGAGGAATTCGAACACGAATGATACCTGTTCTTGAAGATCGTAACGATTTTGATGGGCCAATAGAAAGTCGTCCAAATACACTAGCACTCGAATCCCCTGTTGGCGTAGTGTCCCGGCTAACCAATTGCTGACTCTTGAAAAGGCTAATGGAGCCGTTGATAGACCGAATGGCAGACATGTTGTGTTGAAGAGTTGGCCCTTGTAGGAAAGACAGAAATCGGCGGTGACTTTGTTTTATGGGGACATGGAGGTAAGCCTGGGAGAGGTCTATTTTCACCAGGAAATCGTTCTTCAAAAGACGAAATTTTGGAGGACGAAGGTAATCATTCAACTGCCGTAGATTGAAAAATTGTCTGAATTTTCCATCTTGTGTTGGGCTAAGAAACATGGGAGAAACGAAGCCTGACTCCCAATTTGCCTTCTCTATTATCCCGTGTTGAAGCATTCCCTCGATTTCTTTTGCCATCTGCGGTGAGACCTTGTTAGCGAACCTTTTGATGGTTTCTTTAATGAGTGGAAAAGAGGGGGGTTTTCTTACGAACGGAATTGAGTAATCTTCTACAGTGCTTATGATGTGCTTTGGAGCTCCTAGCTCTCTCCATCGAGGAATGAAACGACCCAGCTGACCCCCCTTCACCAGAGAGTCATAGTTTTCGACCTCGATGGTCTCTCTTCTTTGAAGAAGACTCTTTTGTGTGATACCTCGAGGGTTTTGATCCATTCTTGTGTGAAGAAGAGTGATAAGAGGACTTTTTACCCGATGATCGTGTCCGAAAGGGAATTTTGGAAGTAGCTTGAGTCTTCGGGTAAAAGATATTGGATTCCGTGGCCTGAAAGGGCTTTTTCTCCTGGGGAAATACTTGATGAATTCCTCCTTGATGAGACAAGAATTCTGAAAGTAGTTTCTCGTCAAATCGATGAGATTCCCAGGGGGGAATCTCTGCCAGCTTTGTTATGTGATGTAGTTCTCCCGCCCTGAAGAAACTCCTCCTTAAATCAATGATTTCCGCCCTACGAGCACAGGTAAAATGAAGCAGATCGTCCGATACCGATTTTACAGAATTTTCTCCGAGGAAAGCTTTCTTAACCTCCGCTTGAATGTCTGTATATCACTCTAACAGTGATTTAATTGCTGATGACAACCTCTCTCTCTCTGCATCAGAAGTCCATGTGTAATTGCCCCAGTCAACGCATCAGATTTTGGCAGCATAGACTGACTGAAAGACTTTGGAGAAACGGAGCTCAGCTGACTAGTAATTTTTAAAGCGTGGAACACTGGTGCAGCCTGAAGTTTCTTCTGGACTTCCTGGTATTAAATATTATTCCACGCCGTTGTGCCCAGTTTCTGGCAGAACATCCCCTGAGCTTTGATATTCGGGTCTGGCTCAGGGATCGGAGGTTCAGATTCCTGAACGATTGTCCAAGTCCCCCATGTCTGATGGCGAATGGCCACCCTGGTCTGCGGAAGCCCACCTGTCATCAACATACTCCAAAGAAGAAGAGCTTCATCGGAACTATCATTTTCCTTACCAGAGGAATATTCCCTTCGTCGAGGGGGACGACGTCTTGAGCCTCGATTCTCATCGATTTTGTCGCACAAAATCTGAAACAGGGTATATACCTGACTCTCCAAAGTGTCGAGACGCGAACGTTTGGAAGGAGGTTCGTTAGGGTCATCCAGGTCAATTTCCTGTGGGGCCTCTGTCTTGCACTTTCGTTTGAGCTCGAAATCCGCTTCAGCACGAGAAATGAAAAGGTGTTTCACTGGTTTGACCAAATGAAGAAATAACTCAGCCTCCACCGATGATCCATGAATTTTATTAATGAGAGCTGGGGGACTGATGATTAAAGCTCTGCAAAAAAAATGCCAGAGTAACATCGAGAGTTTGTAGCCCTTGAATCTTTTCTCACTTAGACTGACTGCATCAGGCTCAAAAGCCGTGGCAATGCCAACTGTGGGAAGAGCGAATCTCAATTTGTTCAAAATTTGGGGCTCGATAGTACGATAGGTTCACGACCTTTAACTTTTTCCAGCCCTCTGGAAGATTCTCCTCAGCCAAAACCTTTAATTTGTCCAAAATCTCATCATGCTCTTCAGACTCAGCTGCCTCACCCAGAAGATCTCCCAAACTGACCAGAGCCAATTCCTCTCTCAGAGCCATCTGAAAACCCGGAGAATGACCCGTTGACAGAAAGATTCAAGTGTCTGTGTTCGAGAGAGAATGTCTGCGAACAAGGGTTTCATGAAATAGTGCTCGAGTAGACACTGTGTTCCAGAGAAAATGTCTGCGAACAAGAGTTCCATGAAAGAAGTGGCCGAGGCGAAACCTGCGACTTATAGCCTACTGAGACAACCAGCATTTCAGGTTAGGGTCGAGATGAAATCTGCGATCCGCCAGCTCTTGTGAACAGGTGCAGCTGCGGCTCGCTGGCCCGTCCGAGCGGCTCGCTGGCCTATCCAAGTGGCTCGATGGTCCGTCCGAGTGGCTCGCTGGCCCGTCCGTGTAGTTCACTGGCCCGTCCGAGCGACGCCGCCGCCGCCATGGCGGCGTCTAAGGCGGAGCCATTTTTGACTACAGAAATAGGGCGAATTCAATGTCGCCCACACCCAAAAACCCGCTGAAAAGATGCTGAAAAGGAACAAGGGAAATTGCTTACCTTGAAACCTCACATTCTCCCTAAATTCTGCACTCGATATGAGTGCAAAATATCGAACGTTACAACAACGTTTGTGGACACACAACACGCTTCGGAAAACAAAAGCGTACTAAGGAATTCCGTGATACACACGCTAGCCGGCACTTGAGGATCGGCTTGAAGTACCCTTCTTCCCCTGTAGATGTCTCTCCCTGTAGGTTTAGGGCACACGCACATGCTAAGGTAACGCAAGGTAATCTCCGAAGGGTCAAGCCGAAGGCACAGACATAAGATAAGAGGTTTCCAACACTTGTGAATTGTTGATGGAGTTACTTCATCCCAACTCTTGCTAATTCAAAAAACAACTTCCTTGATTGTTTTTTTTAATTGTTGCACAAGTTCAATTCCCTGTTCTTATGCAGTCAACAATGATAGTACGAAGTGAAATCGATAATTCTTCTTAAGATTCTCAATAATACCCTGATCGAAGGGTTGTATCAGAGATGTAACATTGGGAGGTAAGAAAATAACTCGAATCCCATCTTCATGCAATTCCTTGCGATGAGAACCAGCGTTATCGAGTAGGAGAATGGCTTTTGGCAATAAACCTCGAGATAATAAAAAGGCTCTGATACGAGGAACAAAAATTTTTTTGAATCAATCTTTAAAAATGGAACAATTCATCCAAGCTTTAGCTTGATGTCTGTAAATTACAGGTAGAAGAGACATCTTTCAGTGCTCGAGATTTAGTAGATTTCCCAATAACTAATAAGGATGACTTTAGTGAACCATCGGAATTAGTGCAAGGCATGATGGTCAATCGCTCCTTGTTCAATTTGTGCCCTGCTGCTCCATGTTCGTGTCGAGATCCTAGTGTTCGTTTCGGCGACATTTTGAAATTCAGCCCTGTCTCGTCTGCGCTGACGATTTTACAGGGAGCCAACTTCTCCTCTTTGATTATCTCATCAATTTTTAGTTTGAAAGCCTCAGCAGCGGGGAAATCTGCGCATAATTTTTCACCCGAAATTGCAAGAAATGTGATTTTATACTGACGTTTCCATCGCGACAACCACCCGTTACTCGCAACAAACTTCTCATCATCTCACAGTTTAATATTAAGGGACTTTGCTTTGCCTTGCACGAATGGAGCACTGATTGGAATCCCTTGTTCACGACAATTATCGAACCACATTTTTACCGCCTCATTCAATTGGGGATTTTGGGGATCACGCAGTCTTCTACGGTTCGGCTGAAAAAGACGCGTACTTAATTTCCTTTCCAACTCTTTACCTTTCCTCCACTTCCTTATTGCCGAATCACTTATTCCGAGTTCTGCAGAAATATCTTTTACAGTTTCTCCACAATTTAACCGCTGTAACACACTCACTTTTGCGTTAAGAGTCACACTACGCCTTTTTTTTATTTTCCCCTCAACGAATTCCCCATTATTCTCTTTACCTCGCTTCATTTCACTTTCTAATATACATATGATATTCGATCAAGTTTGCCGTAAAATAAAAATGAACTTGTTCTCGTGACGCTCGAGTGTGAACTGAATTCATTTTTCAAAAATTTCACTGCCAGAATATTTCACATTTGTGGTCTCCTGGAAATACAAAACAATAGGGTATCCGAGTAAACATCGATGTGTTTACGTTCGGGAGTCGAGAATGTTAAGGAGTGGGGAAAGCCTTCATGCTGGCGAAAAAAGCGATCGAGGAGAAGTGGGCTTATATCGGGGCTCCTTATAACGGGGTTCTGCTGCAATGTAACTAAGAGTATTTTTGGATATAATTCGGAGGTAGTGGAGGGGGTAGTTGCTTCGTGTATAGATACACAGTAGTGTTCGGCCAGTTTTATCGAGTCAGAGTGAAAACTGGTCCTTGGCCGATACGCTACCGCGTATATCGATTTTCCCTCCTATTAGTATTCAGTACGACACGCGATTTGCCTGGCAAATCACACAACAAACATTTCATGGACACGTGTAAATGTGATGGAATTATTGGATGATGGAGTGTTTGAAAGTATTGTTTGCGTAGAAAACGTTCACGTAGGAAAAAATTTCACAGAAAAACTTAGAGAATTCGCTGGAGAATTGGACACTTCCTAATAAAACAAGGGTATTTCATTTTTATTTTAAAAATAAGGGTATCTCAGAATTCCGCATAAAACTCATCTATCTCAATTTTCCGGGGAAAACCCATGTAATTCAGACGAATTAAAAAGACTTATCTCAGTAACTCTGATTGAATACTGTGTAAGTCGTACTCATTTTAGTATGTAGGGGAGGATGGGGCAAAACGGTCCCCCTTCAATCGTCAATATTTTCCGATTCAATAATCCGATTGGGATGAGTTAGAGCTCGTTTTGAAGAATGAAAAATTATCTTCAAAATGAAGTTGAAACTGGGAATTTTCACAATGTCATTCACAAGTTATTGACAATTGAAGGGGGGCCGTTTTGCCCCACCCTCCCCTATAATTCCCAGAGAATTCAGCAATTCTTTTATTTTATTCTCATTTCTCAAACTTCACGATACTCTCGTAAAACTTAAATCCATGCAGGTGTCACAAGCCTGAAAATGTAAGTGTTTGAGAATTATTTCCATGTGGCACGTGCCGATCAAGATGAAAAAACAGATACCTTCAATACCTTCGAATTATTCTGATCCTACGAGGCGTAGTTATGCACGTAAGTGCTGGCTAATTTCATTCACTCAATTTCTTTTCCCTGTATCCGTATTTGGATTTTGAATCATAGAATTCCATATATATGCGTTCTAAAACTCCACTAGACTCGATTCAGGAGATGACTTCAATTGTCCTATTGATGAATTCAAGACTGATGATCTACCACTCAGCTTTCCCGTTGCATCCTTGATGCGATCACTCCACTCGTCCCTCCCATTCATTTTATTAATTCTCTGGTATGGATCTCTTAATATATTATTAATTCACAATATATCGACTGAATCGGTTGAACATTACTTAATTAGCGTTCACGAAATAGGTTTTTTCTGATTTCGTTTGAGTTCGACGAATTTTCCCCGGAAAATTCAGATAAATTCATTTTATGGAGAATTCTGAGATACCTTTGTTTTAAACATAAAATTGAAATACCCTTGTTGTATTAGGAAGTGTCGACTTAAACTCTGTATGAGTTTTCGGCCAATTCTATTAAAATATTGTCTATAAGAAAAAAATGTGAAGTAAAACTATGTAATTCCTCAACAGAATCGCCCAAAAACTAAGTAAATTTTCACTAGAAATTCAAGAGAAATCCGATAGAATCCAAGAGAGCTTCAAAATTATCAGGTATTTTCCAACAGGTTCGTTTGTATGCAGGCAACCTGGAATAAAATACCGGATAAATTTTGAAGCTCGAGTGGTATTCGGAAAAAAATTATTCCATCCAAATTTCCGACAAGAGAATTACACTATGAGACAAAATTCAACTGTCAGATACAATGAGGGGCTCGCTCGACTAGGAAATATTTTCTTTTTCATATATGTATATTGTATATATCAACATGAAAAATTACCAGTGGAATTGACAAAAATTATCAGTTGAATACCGTGTTGACTATATAAAATAACAGTCGAATAGTGCAATTCTATTGGTCGAAATTTGGATCGAAAAAAATTCGCAACACAATGAGACTCGATTTTTTTTATCAAGTTATTTTTAATATTTTTCTTCAATACATAAACATTACGAAACTGGATTCAATGTTGGATGCATATTCAAACCTGTCGTTTATCAATATAATTTTCATGAAAAATTTCGAAATTTTAACCGAACATACTCTTACCCGCCCCTCCCCTGAAACTCAAGCCCTACTGTCGGTGTCAAAAGTAGAGACCACTCGAAATAAACGTCTATAACTCGACGAAAAAAAATCGTAAAAATATGAGACCAATTGCACTGTGTAATATAAGTATTTCACTCATCCAATACGAAGTTACATGTTTTTAATTTGATTAGTTTATTTATAATCGCTGTGAGGAGCGCTACCATATATGTACGAATTTTTTTTTTTTAATCGTCAATTTTTCCAGAGATTCGTTGAACCCTTGGGAAGCCAACGAGAGAAGAAAAAACTCAATATTGTAATTATTATTTATTTAATTAATAGAAATGTCGACTGCGGCTATCTCGTTGTAGAATTGTCGAACCAACCTGACAAAAAAAATGATGCATTTTGAATTCAATGTAAAACACATTTGGTCAATATTTTTCTAATAAATAATCTCCGTTGATTTAAAAAAAAATCGAGAAAATTCGTCAAAAAAGTGCTGTTAAAACGATCATAACTCGTTATGGGGTTTATGGGCCCGCTCACCGTCATTCCCTCAAAATTGAAAACACATGTGCGCCTGTCTATCTCTTTCAGGGACGTCGATACCAGTTACCGTCGTTTGGGCCCTCTGGGGGCAAGCAATGTACAGTGTATTTGCGCCCCAAAGGGCCCAAACGACTGTAACTGGTATCGACATCCCTGAAAGAGATAGGCAGTCGCACATGTGTTTTCAATTTTGAGGGACCGCCGGTGGCCGGGCCCATAAACCCCATACAAGTTACAATCGTTTTAACAGCACTTTTTTTGACGAATTTTCTCGATTTTTTTTTAATCAACGGAGATTGTTTATTAGAAAAATATTGACCGAATGTGTTTTACATTGAATTCAGAATGCATCCTTTTTTTTCAGGTCGGTTCGACGATTCCTGAACGAGATATTCATTCATGCCCGTTAAGTGGCGTTTTCGTGGTGTGGTTTAGAACCCGTAAGTGGGATTTTCCAGGCCATGGGCCGGTAAGTAAAAACTAGCCCCGATTTCACGATTTACGGGCCATGGCCTGTTAAGTAAGACGTGAAGTGAGTCCCTCTTACACTATAGCTCGTGCGGCTGAACTATAATTGCCACCAAAAGCCAAAATTCACGAGGAAAATCGTAACAAATTCCGTTAAACAAAAGAGCGAAATGAATTTTATTATACCCGACAGTGACGAAGAGGAGTCACAAGACATTTTTAGTGAAGTGAATAATACCAGTGACGACGCAGCAAGTACGTCAGCATAAATAGTTGAATTTTACCTTGTGACACATTCTACTTCATTTTTTCATCCTAGATCGGTCCGTTAATTTAGAATTTATAATTTATCATTTCCCTCTTTTCAATTTTGTTTATTTGGTCTTTCTTCAGTGGGGGGGGGGGCTTCGCCCCCCCCCACCGGGGCCTGCGGCCCCTGGACCCCGCTCTTCCCCCCCACCACACCCCTGGGCATTCATGACAAAAAATAGTATGTGCCACTCGGCCCGTAGTATCGGTTTGCGATTCGTGTGAGTTAGAGCCTTCGGCGAGCCTCGTCCCTACCTTAACGACGCCTCGTGCTGCTAACTTCACACTCATCGCAAACCTCCACTTACGGGCCTTGTGACACAAATAACTATTTCGTCATTCAGGCCCGTTAGGTAGCGCCTACTATAGCTGTCTTGAGGGAAGCTAAATGGCGTTTAACAGACCAGGTCCGTTAAACGAAGCACAGGTATGGTTAACTCGAGTTAGCAGCCCTAGGACAATAAAAACATACAGTTTCTAGATGGGCAACCCACAAAACCTTCGTAGGAATACAACATGAAGTGTGCGGTTATCGCTGTCACTTGCTTGAAAACTCGGCGGATCGTTCACCACTAATACGATGCGCCACCGTCATTGCCGATGACATCAGGAGTTGTTATTCCGTTGCTAGGGAGTCAGTCGTAACTTGAGGGTTATATTGTCAAAATATTAGTTTAATAAAGAGATTATATTCACTTTCTCGTTATATATCTATTTTGAATAGATTATATATATATTTCTATTAAAATGTGATGAAAAATTTGAGTATGTTGTGAGAAGAAGAGGAACGATGAAAAAGAAAAGTTGTAAACTGTAGATGTTCACACGTTGATTTTCTCATGAGAATAAATTTAGAAAAATGATTAATCCTTCTTTTTATTCTTTCAATTTGTTGCAATTTCCATTTCAGGAGGAGGAAGATTTCCATTCTCATCTAGATGTTTTTTGAATGTTTTTGACAGACTCCGTGAATTACAACTTTTGCATTCGTTCTTTCGAATCTCAATTTAGGATTTTGCATCTCTTTTTCTTCAATATTTTCTCTTCACTTGTCATTTCGTTTTTCTACAGTGGGGGGGGCTTCGCCCCCCCCCACCCCCCCCACCGGGGCCTGCGGCCCCTGGACCCTGCTTCTGCGCCCCCTCC
>NW_021680577.1:185589-205701 GCF_001412515.2 Diachasma alloeum
GGGGGGCCCCCCCCCCCCCCCCCCCCCCCCCCCCACCGAGGCCTGCGGCCCCTGGACCCCGCTTCTGCGCCCCCTCCCCTTCCCCTCCCCCTCACCTTCAACGGGACTTCATGACAAAAAATAGTATGTGTCATACGGACCGTGACGTCGGTTTGCGATTCGTGTGAGTTAGCAGCACTCGGCAGTCGGTAAGACAGGACTCATCGCAAACCTCCCTCTACGGTCCTAATGACACAATATACTATTACAATATTGAGTTTTTTATTCTCTCGTTGGATTTCCAAGGGTTCAACGAATCTCTGAAAAAATTGAGGATTAAAAAAAAAAAATTTTCGTACCTATGGTAGCGGTTCAAAGTTTGCCGACTTTGCGGACCTTGAAAATCGGGTTGTTTTTCGGCTTCTCACAGCGATTATAAATAAACTAATCAAATTAAAAACTTGAAACTTCGTATTGGGCGAGTGAAATACTTATATTACACAGTGCAATTGGTCTCATATTTTTACGATTTTTTTTTCATCGAATTATAGACGTTAGTTCCCAGGGGTAGCGTACTCTCGGACCAACTTGTGCGTCCATGTTTGTGCCACACTTGGTTCGTTTTTCCATGCAATGAAAGATAGAAATGAGCATATTTTTTGTTTTGAAGCATTAGAAAGAGAACGATTGCATCTTTGTCGTTAAGTTTTCAAAAGAACAAAATTAATAGATGTGGATTTTTTTATACAATTCGTTCTGAGTGATTTTCCAAGTTTTTTTCTTGGATTTTATAATATTATGATTGTTCGCGATTGCGAATATAACCGCGCTAGCACTTGAAGGCAATCACGGGAGCCCCGAAATCTACGGTCATCGCCCGATCAGCTGGGCGGAGTGCCGAATTGGGCACCTTTTGGACACTGAGACTGTTAATCGTAGCTCCGTGAATGATAATCATATTTGCGCTGATTCAATACCTAAAGTGTATATAACTTGAGTTGTGCAATTAAATATTGTTTTCTTTCATTGGTGTTAAATTAGTTCTCTCAATCCGGGCACTTCGTGATTAACAATCCGCGGTAAAATTAAATAACAATTCAGATTCTAAAGGCAATCGTGAACATGATAAAGATACAGCATAAAAACTCAGGAAATTTATCCAGTAGAGGTTTCGATCTAGATTCAATAGAATTTCTTAGAGAGAGTGCAGGCTGGTTCCATTGAATTTTTTCATACGTGTGAAATAGTAGGAAGAAAATAATGAAAATGGATTATATTTACGTTTATAAGTAAAACTGCATCAACTGTTCCATAATGTCCGTTTTGAAGGGAGAAATTCTCGAGAAGATCTCTGTTCCTCCACAGACTGGCTTGTCTTTCGATCATCACACATGATAATTTCCAAAAAAGCTCGTCATTTTCATCTGAAAAACACAATGAAAAAATTGTTTACTGTAATCAACTTTTCATTCTGAAATTGAAAATACAAAGAAAAATGATACAGACGCACTTATTAAGGTGTTTCGATGGAAGAGTGAAAATAATGAAAAAAAAATTGGAAAATTTATGGTAGAAGTTTCTAAGTATGCTGCATCATTGAGAATTCTTGCACATTTTCTTCAAATCCTAGTTTCAAAATAGTATATTTCGCCATTGCGGCCGTGAGGCAGCGCTTCACGGATGCTCCGCTCCGCGTCCGTGAATCTCTGTCATGACGGCCGCGTCATAACAAAAAATATTGTTTGTCATACGACCAAAAAAAACTTTTCTGACGAATATGATTGCCGAATATGATTAAGTTTTTTTCGGCCTAATGACGAAATAGTATATATATGGAAAAAAAATTTACCACTGAAGAATTTGAAAATGCCACGTGTTTTTTTTGTGAATAACTTCGTGTCACATATTGACCAATCAGAATTAAGGATTAGCGGTCAGGCAGTTTCGAGATATTTCGATATAAAATAACTTCACGTTTCTTTCATCTTTAGTAAATAGGAACGTGCAAGATAGTTGCGGAATTCTTCAAAAGAATCGCTCAAAAACGAGTAGAATTTTTCTATTCAGATAAATTAAATTATTGTGTTCCAATTCTTCTCTGTTGGTAATTCTCATACTACTCCAGTGAAACGTGGCTTGTAATAGGTGGTCATGCAATACTGTTTGCAAACAAAGAAGCCCCGGGGTGAATACTCAATGTTCACATGTACCCATATCTGTGGACCAAGACGATTCTTTGGTTTATATCTGTTAATTAATGAATCTCTAACCAGGAGGTAAAATTGGATAACGAGCGTTTGGCCATATTTGGTTGATCCTCACTTTCCACAATGAGTCGTCCTTCAGAATCTCATGAAATTGTTTACACACAAGTCCAAGATTGTGTACAAGAGTCGAGGCGTCGAGGAACGAGCATATGTGGAGGAAAACCTGAAAGAAATTGCGCGATAATTACCGAAATTAAATTAAAAGAGTAGATGATTGTATTTTTCTGGCAGCATTATGATAATTTTCAAAATTTGATTGTTCAATATTTTTTATCGGTCTATCAAGGGAAAGGATATAAAAATCGAATAGCACATGTGCAAAATTTAGTAGCGTTAGGAAATTCTAATGAAATTGTTCCACAAATACTACGAGTTTTTGTCTATCTATATTGAAAATTTGGTAGCGCCTGCGCGATTTTCTATTGATGCTGAATTGAAAATTTCCATATATTTTGTTTTTTTTAAGACTTCGATGGCTCCTAAAGGAAACTACGTAACTCAGAAAACATTTTCAAAACGACTTATCTCAAGATTTCGTTCTAAACTTAAGTATCTCATGAGTATTGACTGAAGCTTTGTATCTTAGAGGAGATGACAGAAAGCAACTATCATGTAATGGTAGAGAGCTCTAATTAATTTATATTTAGTTTCGTTAGTAACTTGTGAATAAAATTCAGAGCTGCCAATCCTTTGTCCCCAAATTGTTGAAGTTTTTCTTGTTGCTTGAGGAAATCATTCATGGTTTCTATGAATCAAGCCTGTCAATCTTTTAGGGATCAGGATTACCTGATACCTACTGTCGGTGTCAAAAGTAGAGACCACTCGAAATAAACGTCTATAACTCAGTGAAAAAAAATCGTAAAAATATGAGACCAAATACACTGTGTAATATAAGTATTTCGCTTGCCCAATACGGAGTTTCAAGTTTTTAATTTGATTAGTTTATTGATAATCGCTGTGAGAAGCCGAAAAACCCCCCGATTTTCAGGGTCCGTAAAAGTCGGCAAACTTTGAACCGCTAGCAAACGTACGAACATTTTTTTTTAAAAATCGTTAATTTTTTCAGAGATTTGTATAACCCCTGAGAAGCCAACCAGGGAAGAAAAAGATCGAAATTGCGATAATTATTCATTTTATTCATAGAAATGTCGACTGCGGCTAATTCGTTGTAGAATTGCCGAGCCGACCTGAAAAAAAAACAATGCATTTTGAGTTCAATGTAAAACACATTCGGTCAATAGTTTTTCAATAAACAATCTCCGTTGATTTTTAAAAAAATCAAGAAAATTTGTCAAAAAAAGTGCTGTTAAAACGATCATAACTCGTTATGGGGTTTATGGGCCCGCTCACCGCCAGTCCCTCAAAATTAAAAACGCATGTGCGCCCGGCTACCTTTTTCAGGGGCGTCGATACCAGTTTCAGCCGTTTGGGCCCTTTGGGGCGCCAATATACTGTACATTGCTACTTTCCCATTAAAACAAAAATACGAACACGAATATTTTTCTTTTTAATAATTGTATCATTAATTATACGTACTAATGGGTTTCATCAATATTAATCATTTGAAACATGTGGCTACAATTAATTATTATTTGTTATGTTTAAATATAAACTCATCCACTGTTCTTAGCATTACCCAGGGCCAACGACGGGGATGTGGCAGTGGTCATGACCCCAAAAATAAATTATTTCCTATATTCGGTCCCAAAATTTTGGAACGAATACTGGAATATCATTCAATTCTTATTCAAAAATTTGCTGTCGTAATGAATTTGAAGTTCATTTTGCAGAANTAACGAGTTATGATCGTTTTAACAGCACTTTTTTTGACAAATTTTCTTGATTTTTTTAAAAATCAACGGAGATTGTTTATTGAAAAACTATTGACCGGAAGTGTTTTACATTGAACTCCAAATGCATTGTTTTTTTTTCAGGTCGGCTCGGCAATTCTACAACGAAATAGCCGCAGTCGACATTTCTATAAATAAAATGAATAATTATCGCAATTTCGATCTTTTTCTTCCCTGGTTGGCTTCTCAGGGGTTATACAAATCACTGAAAAAAATTGACGATTTAAAAAAAAAAATTTCGTACGTTTGCTAGCGGTTCAAAGTTTGCCGACTTTTACGGACCCTGAAAATCGGGGGGGTTTTCGGCTTCTCAGAGCGATTATAAATAAACCAATCAAATTAAAAACTTGAAACTCCGTATTGGGCAAGCGAAATACTTATATTACACAGTGTATTTGGTCTCATATTTTTAAGATTTTTTTTCACTGAGTTATAGACGTTTATTTCGAGTGGTCTCTACTTTTGACACCGACAGTAGTTACCACTCATATAGAATGCTACTGCCGAAAAACTAATAGCAATAATTGGAAAAATTCAAGTAGATATTGATGAATACAGTGGCAAAGAAGCAATCAGATAAAATGAATGAGTAGTTTCAAAATTATTTACCAACCCCTTCATTACCCAACTACATGAAAAATTAATGTTAAAAGAAATGAGATGACAGCAATTGATAGTCCAACTAAGGTAAATGTACCTATGCTCGTTCTGATGTCGCGAGATATCAAATTTTAATCATTTTGACAGTCATAAGAATGTTTTAAGAGTGAAATACAATTGGAGTTATTATGTTAGTTAATAAGGAAAGTTATTGACATCAATGAACAGTGATTTAGTGAAGAATAAGAGAGAAAACTCCCATTCACATCAACTGGTGCTACGACAGTGAATTCTTAAGCTGCAAGTTAAGAAACTCACAATTCTAAAATGTTGATATCTCCGTTATAATCGTAAACAAGTGGATAATGGCATTTTCTGTATATGGGTATAGTTTATGTTGCTAACAAATTAGCAATATGCTTCTGAATGGATTCTCTATTTTTGAAATTTATTACTCTTTTTTTTCATTGTTTTGAATACTAATGAGACCCATATGACCCCGTGTGACCCCCATATAATGCCATATTAGTCCAATATGACCTCATGCAGCCCCTATATGAACCTCATATGAACCCATATCACTTCATATAACCCCATATGAGCCCATATGAGCCGATTATGATACCATGTGACCTGATAACCAAATGATCTCATATGATCCCGTACAACTTTTAAATGATCCCATATGACCCATATATGGCCGCCATATGACCTAAAGCGTCATATTGCTACTATGCAGCTTAATAGATAGTTATGCTGTTTTCATCATCTTTGCACTTCATCGAGAAAGCATCAAAACAATCTCTTTGAGCCATGATTTCATTGATATGACTGTTAATTTTTCCAGTTTATCATGACAAAAATGAAAAAAAAAATCTCACAAACTATATGCTGTAGCTTAACAGTGATAGATGCGATCCGCATCAAGAGGCTATCAATACAATTTTTTAAAGCCATGATTCATTTCATTCTGATAACAATTCTTGGACTGAGCGTCGAAAAATCGATTTTTGAAAAAGTACCAATATATCACAAACTCTATGAATAATTGAATTCATTTAATTGGTGTTGATGAATAGAGCCCATTAACGTCTATATCCACGGAAAAATTCATGAAATTTCATCAAGCTCCTATAAAGAAAATTGAAAAAACAAAAATTGAAAAAAAGTACATACACACATACATATACATATGCATACAGACACCATCTAAAAATCGCATATTTGGACTTTTTAGACCATATTTAGTTACTCTGACACAAAAATTTGGAAACTTAATTTTGAACGCATACAAAGCTTCCATTTGGAAGCAAAAGGGATTAGAAATCCCTTGACCGAGATTTCGGATGGTTAAAAAAGCAGTAAAAATGCATAAATTATAGTCATAGCTTAATATTTCACAGAAATTTCGGCAATAAAAAAAATAGATACAATGGAAATGGCATTGATCCTTTGCTCGACGTGCAAACAGCTGTTAACTGGTAACAGACTAAACGGATGAAAAAATCATTTTCAAGATTGGACTGTCCCATTGAAATATAATTTTGCGCCTCGAGATATGTTTTAATGTTGTTTTATCATAAAATAGGATGCTCACAATGTTATTAGTTGGATATACCCTTTCCATATCACTCAAATTACGAGACGAGGATAGGGACATGTGTCAAACGTGCATGGGGACAAGCGAGCAAGCGTAGGGATACGGGACTTTCCACATTTATGGATGGTTATTTATTAAAATGTGGTAGTTATCATGATTAATATAAGTGAATTCTAACCCGGAAGGTTTTACCGTATGATGTTTAATTTAAAACATCACATTTTCACACTCATTTTTATAGTGTTCCACTTAGCTAGACGAGCGTAGGATCATTTACCTTAAAGTAGCTCTACCCTTCGGCCGGGCTACGCTGTACTTTTGGATATTTTCAGTTTTAAAATTTTTCAACTAAATTGCACGGAAAAAATTTGAAAAAATTCATACCCAGTCAGTATTATCTAAATTAAATTTCGCAAAATATTGATATTTTGTCAAACATCTCCCTCTTATAAATGAATAATAAAACTTGTTTGCAGAACGGTGGATTATTTTTTATGAGGTGTCAAAAAAATTCTTGATTTTTTCACATCTAATGAAAAAAAAAATCAGATTTTAATCTTTGATTACAATGGAAATGTTGATTTTCACATAAGACACTGGGTTAAATCCTGATTTTTAAAAATTTCTTCTTTGAAAAACCAAAACGATAATTAAATTGAGCAAAAAATTAGAATTCCGCATCTAATCGAGTTTTCTGCAATTTTTTTGCAATTTTCAATAATCTTTGAATTTACCGTAAGGGTAGAGCTACTTTAAATCTTCTTTTCCCTTAGGAACCTAATTTCAGGCTACAGGTTTCCATGGTTTCCATTCTCGAAATGTTAATTTCTCAATGAAAATAATTGAAATACAATTTTTCAAAGGATAAAGAAATTTTTGTCTGAGTATACCAATTGTTAAATTGATTGAATATTCGTAAAGCCATAAGAGGTTTGGTTTTCTGACAACTGACAACCGATATGAAATATTCTCCAAGCAAAGAAGTATAAAAACTTGGAAAATCCCACCAGAATGAGTTATACAGCACAATCATCTATTAATTTTCTTCTTTTGAAAAATTTACAACAAAGATGCAGTAATTCTCTTTTTAATGCTTCTAAAAATTATTCTGATTTCTAGCCTACATTGGAATGAAGGATGGCCAAGTGCTTTGGCGATTTTTTCTCCTGTAAAATGCTTTTCTACTTTTGTAGTCGAACCTCAGACATTTGATTTGAACCGCATTTGACCCCAAGTTTTTGAACATTTTACAATGATTTTATTATTTAAACTTTGCAGGTCTACAAAATATGAAAAAAAGAGAAAGTTTGAACAATTTCAATTATTTATTTATAAAGAACCAATATTTGAAAAAATAATTCAGTGGAAAATGTAATTTTAATGATGCTAAATATTCATGATTTTTGTCAAATTTTTCTCACGCAATTTAATTGACAAATTCCATGATTGAAAATGGTTGAATCTATGGTGTGTTCTGTAGCAAATTGTAAAAGGTACTTGAATATCCTCAATGCCCCTGAGATAGTGTCAAAAAATGTTCGTCAAAATTGGCAAAAAAAAATCATGCGTTCATTCGCCTCCAACACAAGAAAAAAGTAATAGACACCATATAAGGTCATTTAAATATCCCCTATCAGCTGATGCATTTGTTTTGATCTGAATGGCTCCAAAAATCCGTCTAAAAGCCTCAGGAGAGCCTCGAGAAAAACGAATTATGAAACTATTTAGAGTACTCTTACCTCCACTGGAAGATCCAGAAGTGAAATATGTGGCTCCAGCTCCTCTGGAAAATCCTCACTTGTCGTGACATCGAATTCTCGATCGCCCATCGCCAAGGGGAGTTGTCTTTTGAGGCTAACACTTCGCTTCTCATTCGTAAAAACTCACTCACTGGTCTTTGGAAAAAACAAAGGAGCTATTTAAAACATTAGTTCGGTTTCTTAAAGTATTTTTTATAACGAAATTCGGTTTGACTTGAATTATTGTTGGGGTTGACGTTTATAACGACACAACTACAGCTGCGGACTGTCCTAATACTGTCCAACAGTTGTGTTTGGCCGCAACACTCAGAGACTGCAACACTGATATATTCACGAAGTCCGGAGATTACCGATGGTTCACGATGATTCCACGAGGTTAATTTCGAATTGGAGAATGTAAAAAATTTCCGTTCTTCTTTTCAAACTGAATGGTTTTCATTTAAAAAAAATGTCTGTTGATCATTTTTTTTAATTTCACAAAGAAAAATAGGTGGACAATTGCATTTTTTAAAATAAATGAGTAGAGTAATTGTTGATAATAAATTAGCAATTTGCTTTCGCATGGGTTATCTTTTTTTCAATTATTCTTTTTTTTTCATTTTTCTATTTTCTTCTTCTATTTTTTCATGCCACAGTAGGGTGAACAGGCCAATTGCTGGACGATTGCTGGAATCACCTAAATGGGGATATGATGGCATCCATACCTTCAAGAATGTTTTAATTAGCAGAAAGAAATTATTTAAAGTGAAAATAACAAAACACAGAATAATTAAATTAAGAAATAGTTGAATGCAGCCGAAACTCCCAATTTCTTTTTTTTTTTTTTTTTTTTTTTGCTTTTTTTNTCTGATGAGACTATATGGCGATTGATCAAGACTTTAAAAATGGTTAGATCTCACCATTCTACCCGGCCAGGAATCGAACCTGGAACCTATCCGTTGTGAGGCAACGGCCTTAACCACTACGCCAGGCCACCGGGCTTCCCAATTTCTGGACGACTGGGCCATATTTTTTTTTATTTATCAAACGTCGATCAATGGAAAAAGTAATTGATCATGTGATTACACAAGAGTAATATTGTTGAAAGGTGAAATAATCAGTAGTAATACCACGAGACCTGCAAAATTATCGGATATTTCCCGATTGTTTTGTTGCGTAGCAACGAGAGGGAGAAGTTTTGCAGATTAAAATCCCGGGGGCGCTGCGCGAGGGATTTTTGTGCAAAACTTATCCCGATCGTTGATACGCAGGAAAACATGAGGGAAGTGTCCGATTAATTTTGAAGGTCGAGTAGTATTCGACGGATTATTTTTTGTAATCGGATCCTTCCCAAACCGACTCCGATTTTGACTTTCTTCATGACTTTCTTTCACTCCACAGGATAATATTTGACAGTTATTTGGTTACAGAAACAATTGCAGAGCTAGAGGGAAATTATCAAAAGCTACAGGGAAATTATCAAAAGCTAGGGGGAAATAACCGCTGTAATTTTAATTGGGAAGTACTTCATGTTATTGAATACTGAACTCTGATTGGCTCAGGGAAGACCAGATCCGATTACTAAAAATAATCAGTGCAATTTTCAATTTATTTATGGAATATTTCATGCAAGTTGAAATCGTCCAGAAACTACCCCCATCCAGAAATTGACCTGTTTATCCTTCTATCATTAATTGGAATGTCATCAAAATTTTACGTATTATTCCTTCTGTCAAATAATTCGATATTTAGACCTTCTGAAAACTCGAATTCGTTTTCAGTCCCGGCTTAATCAAAGTTCAATTAAGGATATCCAAGTATATTTTACAGTTCGGTAGAGACTACACCATAGATTCAACCATTTTCAATGTTTAATAAATTAATTAATTTTCAATTTTTCATAAATAAATAATTGAAATTGTTTAAAATTTCGGAAACCTTATTTTTTAGATATGAAATAAATTTTTGGTAAAATTTTGAATGTGAATAAATTTGTTACGATTTTGAACAAATGATTTTTATGGTGGAAAATTGTTTATAAATTATTTGTAGAAAATGCTCGTAATTTTCGAAAATTGCAATTTTATCAATCTGCCTCCAAAAGTTAACCGTCTTAATAATTTTCATATTTTTAAAATGCTTCCTAACGGCTCGATATCCAGATTCAAATTCAGACTTGCAAAGTTTAAATAATAAAATCATCGTGAAATGCCCAGAGACTTAGGGTCAAATGGGGCTCAAATGAAAGCTCTTATATTCAACTACAAAAAAAGAAAAGAATTTCACTGGAGAAAAAAAAACCAAAATACTTTGATATCCTTAAGTTTTAATCAGTGTATCGGCAGGATTTATGGCTGTTCTCGCCTTTTTTCAACTCGATTAAGAACGCATTTAAGTATACTTTTCAAGGCCTGATTTAACTACTATTGCTGATGATTCTCTTAGTAATGATGAAAAAATTGATTTTCTCTTTCAAATCATGATAAACAATGTGCTGTAACTCAACAACAAAATCTGCGATTCCCATCATATTCCGATAGAATCAAAAGGGTATTATTATCAATATTTTTACCCATGGCTACACTGATAGAAAAAAATAATTTTATCAAGAGAATTTTATTTGAACCAACTATCATTTGGTTGTTAATTTTGAAATAAACATGATTTCGCAGTGAATATCAGTTATCTCTTCTTGAGATACATTTGATCGGGAGAAATCGAAATTCTCTAAAATTGAAGTTCCTTTTATTTGTTGCAATAAGGAGAGTATTTGATTTCTTTCTAGCCAAAAGAATCTTTCGATTGATCCCTTGTAAGAAAATTTCGAGATTGAGATTTGAGATTGGGTTTGGAGACTAGAGAGACAATCGGTTTGAGAACGATAGTCGGAAAAGTAAAAATGAGAAGGAACAGTATCCGTAAAAACCAAAAGGTATAAGGAAAAAAATTATTTCTCAACCGTATTTCCGTGTTTTCCCCTTCAATACCATGAGAAATTCCTTTAGTTTTAATTTTTTGGAAAATGTCCTTTTCCACCGATTTCATTTTGTCGGTCAGTGTAATTAATGCAGGACAAATATGACAATAATGAGCGTCAATCAAGATAGGCGATAGTATATTTAATTGTTATTATTTTCGGTGTATCTATCACATGCCTTCTTTCGAGAAATTTTTGGTGGAACCTTTAGTATCAGGGATGGCTATCAATCTTCCGATTCTTCAATATTGAAAGAATTTCCGACTTAAATTGATCAAGGTTTAAATATACTAATAGAAATTAAAAAATAGTAAAATAGTTGGCAATCTACATTTCCAATTGATGATGAATTAAATATTTGAAAAGATTTGACTCATTTTTTCCACTTGGCCCTCATGATCCTTTGAGACTTAAAACTGTTTCGCCATTTCACTTGGTTTTCTGGTTCGACCGTTATACGCCCGCTCCACCCTTATTTTGAATCCCGGAGATTTCATGTAATGAAAAACCTGATGACAAAATTGTCATGCGTCATCCATCTTGGGGAATAAATATTATATTAATTTACATGAAATAGTTACTAATAAAGGGGTCCGAAAGAAGAACAAAAAGAATTGTGTGGGTTTTTAATTCGCATTCGCCGCGGGTCAGTTGGAGGACATAGCTACGCGCTAAACTTCCATTTGTGATTTATATTTTAGAAACCGCCCAGTAAACATTGAGCTCACAATTTGTTGGCAATTTGCTTGCTAATTTTCCGCAGTTTAGGAATAAAAATGTCAACATAATGACGACAAAACTTTCCGATAACTGGTCTATTATGCATCAGCAAGTTATCATGAGAATTATCCGTAAATTTGCCGATAAGTTTGCCATCGAAAAGCAGACAAAATAAAGCCAAATTTTTGTACAAAATTTGATGACAAATCTTCAACAAACGAAGGGATTGTTTTGCTTTCAAATATTGTCATTATTTGTCTTCTAATTTGCTGGTATAGTTGAAGGGTGGGGCAAAGTTGATGTCGGGCTTAAATTTGTTAAATGGTGATTTATTTGAGGGTTACGATCCCGTGGTTATCTACCGATTATCTACCGAGCAACAATGCAAAAATGCCATTGTTCCACTTTGGCCCACCCCCCTCAATATCTTATTATGAACAAAATTTGTCAATATTGTGATTAAAGCAAATTCAAGTAGTGAATAAAAGTGGCTATATCTTTTCTGAACTTCAAAGTCTATTGATAATTTTGAGGAGATGTCAAGGAATTGGATCAAAATAAAAATCTTTCAAAACCCTCACCATCGTCAATCATATAGCCAATTTTTTCTGTGGTTGTGTATGAAATAAGATGACTTCTCAAATATTTTCACATTTTTGCCGCGTCTTGTCAGCAGTTGTATTGTGTTCTAAGTTATCTTCACACACCTGTAACATGCATAAAAATCAAACAATTCAATTTTTTTTTCTTTTCAAAATGTGCATCTTCTGACACAATTTTCAAAGAGGAATTTTTTAATAAAATTTTCAGTGAATATATAGGACCAGAAAACAATTTTCCACCAAAGACCAAAGTTAAGATCTCATTAGGTGGCTCCCATTTTCAATTTGAATATACGAATTCATGATGAAAAATTAAAAAGATATCAAAACTTCGTCTGCATTTGAACGTGGATGCATAATGTAAATTTGTCGCTTGAAAAATCAATGCACCTTATTCAGATCTCAAACAATTGAATGATTTTTTATGTGTTCCAATGGGATCTTCACTTTGGCCTTTGGTGAAAATATTTATTTTGGAGCCAATATATCCACTGAAATTTTTATAAACAAATAGAATAGGTACAACCGCGAAAACAAGTATTTTTAAATTTTTTTTGACGTTTTTGAAAGGAAAGCGATGGAAGAACGAAGAAAAGAAAATTGACCATTTCCGTATGAAAAGTAGGTCAGAAGACACACATTTTGAAAAAATGAAAATAAATTGGTTGATTTTTACGGAAGATGTAGGTGTTCGAAGACAAAACTTGGAATAAAATATATAATAACTGCTCGCAGAATGCGTCAAAAAAATCAGGAAAAATTTGAGAAGTCATCATATTTCACATACAACCCCCAAAAAAATAGGCTTTATGATTGACGATGGGGAGGGTTTTGACCACGTTGAGATCACATGGCATTGCCCATATATTATTGATGTAGAAATATGAGAATCTATTGTTCCTTTCAGTCAAATACCTATTCATTACGGATTTGTAGAATTTGAAGAATTTGAAATCTATTTCTCATTAATTTTTCCAACATCCTTTTTTCCATAATCATTCCACAAGATGAGAAATTAGATTTAATTATTCCATATTTCATATTTATTCACTTATATGGGTAATTCCACCAATTACCATCTGACCATTTTGCGCCAAGTCTGGGATTTTGACAAAATCATGGCAAAAAACTATCTTTTATGAAAAATAAAAAAAAATCTTAATTATTTTTTCAATCCAAATTTCAGTCAACAGGATTAGACCATTAGACGTCACATGGTACAAAGAACATGGTTTTCAACTGATAATTGTTTGATAATTTTCTCTGGTAGTTGCTATGTAAAAAAGAAAAGATCTTTCAGTGGAGTGAACCCCTCGTCGAAACTAACAGATCAATTTTGTCTCATGGTGCAATCCTGTTGACCGAAATTTGGATTGAAAAAATAATCCCCCGAATACCACTCGAACTTCAAAATTAATCAGGTATTTGCCTCAATGTTCCCTGCATACAAACAAAGTCGTCAAGTATTTCAGAAAAATCACTCGCGCTTCGCGCTCGTTATTTTTTAACTGAAAAAACTTGACTCCTTCGTTTGTTTGCAACGAACCTATCGGGAAATACCCAATAATTTTGAAGCTCTTGTGGTATAATAAGTGATAAATTTTGGGGAACCGGGTCACAAGCGCGATTTTCCACTTTTTTGTACAGAAAAACTTCATTTTTGCCGTGAAAAACCCATCGGAATAAAAAAAAATCATTTTTTTCTGGAAATTCAGAATTTTTCCGACGAATTACCCATGGAATACCAGTTATAATTATAATGGAATTACCAGTTATAATACCCCGGTGCTTGAAAATTATCGAGTATTTCCCGAAAGTTTCGTTGCTTAGCAACATGTGTATGAAGTTTGGCAGTATCAAAATCCCGAGAGCTTGCGTGAAGTATTTTGTGCCAAACTGCATGCACATGTTGCTAAGCAACGAAACTTTCGGGAAATACTTACGGGCAGTATCAAAATCCCGAGCGCTTGCGCGAGGTATTTTGTGCCAAACTGCATGCACATGTGGCTAAGCTGGGGAATTTGAGGGAAATACTCGATTAATTTTCAAGCATGAGGGGTATTCGGCGGGTTATTCCCCCCCCATTCAAGTCTCGATCAATGGGAGCTGGGATTTGACATTTTCGTGGCAAAATGAACATTTTTTTCTCCAAATCGTCTTTTTTTTCTCCATCATTTTCACAAATGTCACTACTCTTTGATGTTTCTTCAACTGTCTCGGGTTAAATTCCTACGGAAAACTTTTGTTTATTGCTTAGCAACAGGCGTGGTATTACATAAAAATTATCGATATCATACGCACCACGTGATGTCAAATCCCATGCTCCTATTGGTCAAGATTTGAATGGTGGGGAATAACCCATATAATTTGTAATTGATCTTTTAGTGTCAAGAAAACCTTTTTCAGAATCATATTTCAACACATCTGACATTTTTACAGATATAATTTTGTGATTCGTAGTTTATCTCTTCAATCCATTTTTTTTTCAATGTCAGGAAATATTTCTATCAGATCCAAGTTATTCAATACATGTAAATTGTAGAATACGTGGCAATCTCATTGTCAATCAAGTCATAGTCAAGAAGAACATCGAAAACATATTCCAGTATACTCACAACTCGGTGATGGGCAAGCTTAATACTTACTGAGTACTAAGTACTGTAGTACATCAAGTGCCTAGTACTTAGTAGCTGTCTAATCACTAAATACCCAGTACCTGGGTACTTAGTACTTAAACCCGTCTAAGTACTAAGTACTCAAGGTACTTAATACTTTTGGGCAGGTTTAAGTACCAAGTACATCAAGCAGTCTAGGGATCCGAAAGTAAACATTTGCTCAACAGGGTGTCTCAAAATATTCGGCGAAGTCATTAAGGGGTGAAAAAGAATGACATGATGAGTCGAAAGGTCCTCTTCGATTTTTTGCTCCGAGCATTAATTCAAGAGTTATCAACTAATTAGACTGTTGATAATTTTGCGATTGAATCACCATTTCAGTAGCGAAGAAAGTTTCCGCCCCAAAGATTGAGATAAAGTGCAGAATTTATTTGAATTTTCTACACAACTGGAGGATTTTCTCTAATTCTTTAAAAACCAAGAAGTTTCCTCAAATTTACTGTAAAACCAGAGAATTTTATCGATTTTTTCAAAAAACTGGAGAATTTTTCTCGAATGTCCTCGAAAACCTCGACACCTCGAAAGCTCCGTTTAAAAATGCGAACACAAAATAAAGACACAAAAACTTTAATATCTCGGAAACAAGATGCAACGAAGTAGACTCTTTTCATGTGGACGTCCACATTAATAGACGACAATTGCAATAGAATTGTTTATTCCGGCTTTTTATTAATAAGTTATAATATTAATCGAAACATTACAAATCTGTCCCACAACACACCCTCTTGGAAGAATCCATATCTTTCCTTTCATTTGGGATGAATAGAATACTAATTAGTCCACTAATTGACTCTCTAACTGCCGACAACTTAACAGTAAATTGATGTCGAATCAATTGATAATATTATTAGAAATTTAAAGTCAACTTTTATGCAACTAATTGACATTGAATGGTGTGATAATATTGAAATAGAAATCGTCAACATTATCCCTTATTTTGTCGATAAATTGACGGCAAATTTCATCTGAAGAGTTGCGCACATTCAAGTTCGACAATTTACCGTCAATTTTTGCTACTAATTTGCAGTAAGTATTTCCGATAACCTGATGATAACTTTTCTGGGTTATCATCTCCATTTGGGATTAAATTGTCGTCATATTGACAGCAATCCGTCAGCCATTTTGAGGATAATAGTATCCAAGAATTGCTGGTAAATTTTAACTCATCGGACAATTTTGTTTACTGGGCGGCAATATATATATTCGTTTAGAGTATTTGATCCCTGTGGCTTGATTCATCCGTTGGAACCCACCAGATTACCTTTTATGAGTTTTCCGATAGTTTTCTATAATATATAATTTATTTTACCTGAAAAACATAAAATAAGCAGCCGGAGTGGGGCTGCGAAGGCCCCCCGGCTCTCCCACTCCTTTTTACCGACGATCGATACTCATTTCAGCTTGGGGTCATCCAGCCCCCTGACACTCGACCATAAAGAATAGAGATTTTTCATGCACTCGACCCAGAGATTATAAGGGAGATTGCTAGCGCCTATGGAAACGCTTCAACCGCAAAATTTCGTAGCGGTGGCGAGATTATAAGGGAGATTGCTAGCGCCTATGGAAACGCTTCAACCGCAAAATTTCGTAGCGAGTAAGTACCTGTAAATAATGATGATGATATGATTTTGTGTGGCACTGACTAAGTTGTCTTGCGGCCGTTATCCCTCTATTGGGCATTTCAGGAACTTTGGAGTCGGTGACGAGGTTTGGTGTGGGAGATTTGAATTGTGAGGAGTGCAGGGATTTTAAACTAGTTTATTTATGGATTTAAGGTAGTTGGTTATAAGGTAGGATTCTTTGGAGGTGGGAGCGGATAGTAGTTTTATATGATTGAAGGAATTTATGTGGAGTTTTTTCAGAGCTTTGACGAGTACTGTGCGTTCCCCAGCATACAAGGGACAGTACCAGAGCACGTGAGCGAAGGATTCGATTTGATTACATGAGCAGAGGGGGGAGTTGACAATATTTTTTCTATGCAGACTTTGGTTTAAGTTGTAGTGATTCGATCTTAGTCTGGAGATGGTAGATATTTGGGGTCTTTCAATGTCAAGATTTTGAAACCAGGGTGGGTGCCAACCGGTGTAGTATTTTTGGAAATATTCTTTTCCTTTATTTAAGTTAGAGGCTTGTAATCGAAGGAGATTGGAGGCTCGGGTTTTCATTCGGCTCGTGATAGATGCTTTAAAGTCAGAGTGAGGGATGGGGGTGTTGTTGTTTTCACCATTNACCGGTGTAGTATTTTTGGAAATATTCTGTTCGTTTATTTAAGTTAGAGGCTTGTAATCGAAGGAGATTGGAGGCTCGGGTTTTCATTCGGCTCGTGATAGATGCTTTAAAGTCAGAGTGAGGGATGGGGGTGTTGTTGTTTTCACCATTNTAGATATTTGGGGTCTTTCAATGTCAAGATTTTGAAACCAGGGTGGGTGCCAACCGGTGTAGTATTTTTGGAAATATTCTTTTCCTTTATTTAAGTTAGAGGCTTGTAATCGAAGGAGATTGGAGGCTCGGGTTTTCATTCGGCTCGTGATAGATGCTTTAAAGTCAGAGTGAGGGATGGGGGTGTTATTGTTTTCACCATTCTTTATTGGGACCTTGGCGAGCGAGTCAACTGATTCGTTTCCAGAGATGCCTATGTGGGAGGGGATCCAAACAAATGAAACTTCTATATCACTGAGGGATAGAAGCGACCAGAGTTCGAGGATCTGATAGATGATATGCGAGGTGGATTTGAGAGAGAAGTTAGTGAGTGCTGCGAGGATGCTCAGGGAGTCTGTTAATATTAGGACTTTTTGTAAGTTGCGCTGGCGGACTTCTTCTAGGGCAGTGAGAATTGCGAGGGCTTCGGCGGTGAAAATTGAGGCGTATGATGAGATTTGTCGCTTTATTTCGACGTTCAGCGTTGGGATGTATACTGCGAAACCAACGAATAAGCCGTCATGGGTTTTGGATCCATCTGTGAAGATTTGAGTGTGGAGGTCGAGATTTTCGGTGCGGAGTTCGTCTAGTAGCGTGGTGTCGGCATTGTTATTCTGCTTGATTTTTTTCCCTAGGGAGGTGTTGATTGGAGGTGTGGTGTTGATGAGGCTAAAGGGGAATTGGTATGGGACTAGATGAGTGTGAGAGTGAATTTTGGGTCGGTGTTTAAGGAGTCTTTTGTATGATTGGTATACAGGGAGATTGGTTCGAATATTGTGGACATTTGTGTTCTTTTTCTCTAAGATGTTGTGGAGGGTCGAGAGTTTTTCAAGGAGAGGGTGTTGAGAGATGGAGAACGTGCGCATTATATAGCGGTCAGATAATTGAGAGATTCTGTGTGAAAGAGGGGGCTCTGATGCCTCTGCCAGCATGACATTTGTGGGGGTGGAGTTGCGGTAGCCGATTGCGAGCCTTATTGCAGAGTATTGAAGTTTATTCAGTTTTTCAAACTCGCTGCAGTTGGAGTAACGTAAGATATGGCTTCCGTACTCAATGCAGCTGCGGAGGAGTCCACGGTAGAAGATGAGGAGAATTCGAGGGTCAGCACCGTAGTGAGTGTTTCTTAGGGATTTCATCAGAGAAATAATTCTGGCTCCCTTCTGGGTCACAGACTTAATATGGTTGGAGAAGGTTAGCCTATAATCGAGGGTGATTCCAAGAAATTTGGTGGATTCCTCAGCAACGACTGGGGAGTTATTGATGCTTATGGAGTGTTCAGGGGGGTTAAAGTGTTTTTTGGAGAAGATTATGAGGTGGAATTTTTCAGGGGAGATTTCAAGGCGTTTTCCATTTAGAAATTCCGAGATTCTATTGACTGCCTTCTCTACCGAGGATAAGGAGAGTTCGAGGTTGCGGTTGCGGGAGTAGATGGCCGATGATATGGTTGCGGGAGATCATCAGCGAATGATATGGAATCGGCGCCGAGATCATGCAGTGACGGGATGTTGGCGAGGTAAATGTTAAAGAGGATGGGGCTAAGGACAGACCCTTGACCTGTACCTATATTTGTTGGAAAGGGACCTTCGAGGTTGCCCTGAATTACGAAGTATAATTGGCGGTATGTTAAGAGAAAGTGGATGAAGTTGGCAATTTTGAGAGGGATGCCTATACGGGCTAGATCTTCATATAGTGAGCAGGGATCTACGTTATCGAAAGCCCCTTTAATGTCTACGAAGACGCAAGGGGTGAACTGGTTCAAGGCAAAGCCTGTGAGAATCTCCGTGGTGAGGATCGATAAGTTATCCGCGCAGGAGCGCATTTTTCTGAAACCAAATTGAGTGTTGGGGAAGATATTTTGGGTCTCGAGCCACCATGTGAGTCTGTTGGATACAATTTTCTCACATAGCTTGAGGAAGCAGGAGGCGAGGGCAATAGGGCGGAATTTATTGCTGGATGGTTTTGGAAGGAGATAGATCAGAAATTGTCTCCAGGAGTCTGGGAAATGGCCACTGCTGAGTAGTTCGTTAAAGATGTCGAGGAGGAGGGATTTATATTCTGGGGGTAGTTTGTTAATTATTGTGTAATCGAGTTTATCAAGTCCCGGGGAGGAGTGTTTCTTCATAGATCCGAGGGCCTTGTCAAATTCATGGGAGGAGAATTCTTTTTCTAGAAATGGGTTGGATTCAAAGCGTAAGACAGGGGGTAGGGGGGGGGTTGTAGTTTGAGGGGAGATCGGGGCAGAAATCGGCTATGAACTCTCTCATTTTCGCCGCAGACTCGTTATCTTGTTTGGGTGGTTGGTTGGAGCTATGGTTGTGTCTATTTTTAAACCATTTAATTTTGTTCCAAACTATGTTAATAGGGGTGTTTCTATTTAGCGAGGAGCAATAGTTAGCCCATCCCTTTATTTTTTCTTTTCTGATTGTGAGCTTAGTAAGAGCTGATTGTTTTTTCATGGAGATGTAGTTTTCTTCTGTGACGAATTTTCTAAATGTGGTGGTGGCTTTCCTTCTGAGGGCCACTGCTTTCGAGCAGGTCTCGTTCCACCATNCGTGACGAATTTTCTAAATCTGGTGGTGGCTTTCCTTCTGAGGGCCACTGCTTTCGAGCAGGTGTCGTTCCACCATGGAGCTGGTGGATAAACTTTTCTTGACTTTTTAAGGGTTTTGGTTTGTGGGGGGTTTG
>NW_021680577.1:206311-208263 GCF_001412515.2 Diachasma alloeum
GTGGTGTTGTTGTTGATGCGTTTAGATGTGAGGATTTGGCGTGCCTCTACGTAGGAGATGCCATTTGAAGCAGCGAATTGGTGGGTTTGGCGTTGGAATTGAAGTGTGGGACAGTCGTTGCTGTTGGAAGGGTGTTGGCCTTTACAGTTGATGCACTTAGGGATTTCTGATGCTTTTGGGCAATCAGAGTTGGGGTGATCAGTCATGGAGCAGTGGTTGCAAGTTTTAGGACTTCGGCAGTGTTTCTTTGAGTGTCCAAAACGAAGACAGTTGGAGCATCTCTTAACTTGCGATACGAAGGGAAGGACGTCGAACCTGACATTGTATAGAGAGACTTTGGGGGGGAGAATCTGGCCTTCAAATTTAATTAAAATCGTGGTAGATTGGGTCATTCTTCTGTCGTCATCTGAGGTTTTGGTAAATCGATTGCAGCGGGAGATATCAATAATGGGAACAGAGCTGAGGAGGTCAGTCTTGAGGTCCTCGATAGAGACATTAAGGGGAACCCCTTTGATCAGGCCTTGTCGTGAGAGGTTGAATTCAGGAATGTAAGCAATGATGTTTTGAGTTNATAGATATCAATAATGGGAACAGCTGAGGAGGTCAGTCTTGAGGTCCTCGATAGAGACATTAAGGGGAACCCCTTTGATCAGGCCTTGTCGTGAAAGGTTGAATTCAGGAATGTAAGCAATGATGTTTTGAGTTTTAAGGAATGCGTGGTCCATGACGGCGTTGGCTTGCCCTGCTGTATGGAAGGAGACTAAAATTGAGTGACCAATTTTCCTGGTTTCTCCGAAGGTATCACCGAGGGTGCCCTCTTTCAAGATTTTATCGATTGTTTTAGCTAGGTAAATGCCATGGAGGTGTTTGGCATCAGGTACTGAGTAATCAGACTGAAAGAGAACTTCATATGTTCTGTTGTTGGAATGGTGAGGGAATCGATTGGCTCGAAGATTATCAGGGATGGTAGGTCGAGGACGAGGGGTTGGCTCGGAGTTGTTTTTGGTTGTGTTGTGTGTTTGGGAGTCTAGAGGGGTGGAGTTTGCTGATGCGGTGTGAGAGGGATGAGGATCATGATTCTGAATTGGGGGAGCTGGGGGGGATTTATGCTGGACTTTTTTGGGCTTAGTGGTTGAGAGATCTGGGTCAGTATCATCTTCGGCGTCTCGAAGAGTTCTTTTGCCAAACACGTTTTTATTTTGGGTTTGTGGGTCAATTGTCATGAGGTACTCATCAACAAGGTTAGTTAGAGGGGAGGTAATTGAACTAACTGGAGATGGGTTATCGAAGTTTTTTAGAGTGTTGAAAGAAGGGTTGGTTAGATGGGAGTATGATATTTGGTTGGAGAGGTTATGCTCTAGGTACTCTGAACGTCTGGCAGCATACAGAAGGGCACTGGTCTCATCTTGGCTCGGTAAGAGATTTGAATTGAACTCCAGGGATGAAAAAAAAGGGGATGGGGGGCCTTGGGGTAGGTAGGGATTGTTGTGGGATATGAGAGGTGGAGAGATTGTTTTTCCTGTTGCTTCATTTTCATTTTCTTTATTGCTGTGATTGTGATTGATATCTGCTGGTTGGAGTGAATTTTGCCCATTGGGCGAGTTGTTTAGCAGATTTTGATCGTCGTTATTCATCTTGATGTTGATGTGAGAGCGTGGAGATATGTGCAGGCCGCCACGTGGCTCGGCTGCGCCGGGGTGTTGCGATGCAGAGGATCCCGACCGATTCTCCGGCGGCTCTGATTAAAAAATCAATTTCTCCTCCCCCAGCAGAGATTAAGTGATGAAACTGGTGACAATCGATTGAGAATTGAATCCTCAACCGATTGCGGTCGTTTCATCTCTTCATCTCAATTAGGGGAGGAGAGATGAATATTTAAAGCATGGAGTGAGTCCCTAAACGGCTGCTCCCATTGAAAAATCCATTTATCCTCCCCCAGCAGAGATTAAGGG
>NW_021680577.1:208288-208662 GCF_001412515.2 Diachasma alloeum
GCAATCGGTTGAGGATCCAATTCTCAATCGATTGTCACCAATGTCGTTCCTTAATCTCTGCTGGGGGAGGAGGAATGGATTTTTTAATCAGAGCCAACGGAGAATCGGTCGGGATCCTCCGGCGCTTGACAAATTCATCGCTCCCCCTCTAATTGAGATCAAGGAATGAAACGACCGCAATCGGTTGAGGATCCAATTNGTTATTCATCTTGATGTTGATGTGAGAGCGTGGAGATATGTGCAAGCCGCCACGTGGCTCGGCTGCGCCGGGGTGTTGCGATGCAGAGGATCCCGACCGATTCTCCGGCGGCTCTGATTAAAAAATCCATTTCTCCTCCCCCAGCAGAGATTAAGGGATGAAACTGGTGACAATC
>NW_021680577.1:208794-208964 GCF_001412515.2 Diachasma alloeum
GGGACTCTTCCGGTGCTTGAAAAATTCATCGCTCCCCCTCTAATTGAGATGAAGGAATGAAACGACCGCAATCGGTTGAGGATCCAATTCTCAATCGATTNATTTGTCAAGCGCCGGAGGATCCCGACCGATTCTCCGGCGGCTCTGATTAAAAAATCCATTTCTCCTCC
>NW_021680577.1:209216-210361 GCF_001412515.2 Diachasma alloeum
TCACCAGTTTCATCCCTTAATCTCTGCTGGGGGAGGAGAAAGGGATTTTTTAATCAGAGCCACCGGAGAATCGGTCGGGATCCTCCGGCGCTTGACAAATTCATCGCTCCCCCTCTAAGTGCGATGAAAAAATGAAACGACCGCAATCGGTTGAGGATCCAATTCTCAATCGATTGTCACCAGTTTCATCTCTTAATCTCTGCTGGGGGAGGAGAAATGGATTTTTTAATCAAAGCCGCCGGAGAATCGGTTGGGATCCTCCGGCGCTTGACAAATTCATCGCTCCCCCTCTAAGTGCGATGAAAAAATGAAACGACCGCAATCGGGTGAGGATCCAATTCTCAATCGATTGTCACCAGTTTCATCCCTTAATCTCTGCTGGGGGAGGAGTAGTATGGGAACTACTATGGCGCCCCCCACCCACAGTCACTCCGACCCGAGCACTGCACCGGTCAGAGTAGCACGACTCCGACGCGAGCGAGTGGTGGGGTGGGAGTGACTGTGAATTCTGTGGGTACGTCATAGCAGCTATCATACAGGGAAATAAAAACACAGAATTTCAGTTATTAATTACATGTATATTTTCCCAAAAATAATGTCCTCATGAATTACATATTTTTCTTATAAATTACTTACATTTTTGATTCCACGACGTACAATTATAACCGCGGCCACTAAATAACTTCCCTTCGGGGGCACTATTACGTTTTTTCTTCATAAATGCATTATGATATTCACGCACTAGACGATCATTAGATATGAATCGATCGGTGAATAACGAATAGAACTTCTCAGGAGTAGCAAACATAGCCATACAATGCAGAAAAAGTACACAGTATTGTCCACATACACTCGAGTCATGATGCTGGAGCTGCCGGATGCTGCACCTGAAGAGTTTACAGTTCTTTCGGAGCCTTGCAGCGTGCTGGGGCACGATGGGAGGTAGTCCGAAGCTGTCGAAGTACCATCCTCTACCNAGTTCTTTCGGGGCCTTGCAGCGTGCTGGGGCACGATGGGAGATAGTCCGAAGCTGTCGAAGTACCATCCTCTACCATTTCGATCGACGTACATGGCGATCCAGTGTTCTCCCGGTTGGGTGTGGTCATGTGTGTTCGCTACTATTGCAGTCGGTTTCGTCCACGCCG
>NW_021680577.1:211535-212799 GCF_001412515.2 Diachasma alloeum
TTCCTCGTTCGAAGTCAACCACGCTTTGATTTGAAGGACTCGGCGCATAGCACATATAAAGGTTCTGTGATTCAATATACCATGTATGAGGCATGATGGAACAGCTACTGGTGTACAAGCGAATAGTGGCGATCTGATGTGGCCCTTCAAATAGATAACATCTCGGTTAAGAAGGGCAGCAGTGAATTTCGTTTGCTCACAACCATAGGTATACACGTATTTCATTCCTTTGGTAACGGCTCGTAATACGGCATAGACATATTTAGAAGATGCTTCTCCTTCATACCAATCTGTACCGTGACGTGTGATTGTCAGTTGATTGTTCATCCTCTGAATATTAGGTGGAATCGCAGAATACTGGTATTCAGGACAAATTACCCAATGTCCTATCATGTCGAAGGATGTGGAGGTCACCGCCACTTCTTTTGGAACGAATGTACCGTGGATTCCGATGAAACCCTCGTAATGAATAATTGCTGCCGAATCTGAATTACTGCAGGCCATTGCTATGCTCTCCTTTCAACCTTCTACGTTGAATATTCATACACAACTGTACAGTTGAACAGCGATTCAAATCCATTGTTTCAGAAAACTGCTGATACTGCAAAAATAACTGCGCATGCGCTGAGCATGATACCGAATATTTTGATGATTATGCATAGTCCAGGGTCACTTGTCTCGCTGAGTCAATTTCTATGACACTTTCAAACTCAGCATAAATTACAGCGTTGATCGTTGAAACTAAGCTTTCATCAAATCGTACCTCGATGCGCATGTTACCGCTTCGTATCAAATTCCAGTGTGAGTTATCATTAGCTGACAAATCTGGTGTTAAATCGAATGCGAAGAGACAATACCCATGAGGGTAATCTCCACGGTGAACACCATTACCATCGTTCAGAAAATGTATACCAGTGCCTGAGAAGATGGAATGGTACGACTCCACATATAAATTATTCACAGTAAACTCTGGCTGTAGAGGTTTCGATGGTATCTGACGCCCGTCCACATATAAGGATATATGATTCAGAGTAAAATGTTGAAAGTTAAAGGGGTTCAATTTTTTATCACCCACGAATGCACGATTCTTGACAAATCCAAAAATGATGCGTTTTGGCAGCTGTCCTGTTATAGTTATCTATGGAATGACCACGAACACCAGATGGTATTCAGACACTTTTGACTTCAACTCTTGTAACAGGGTATTTGGCTGTTGTTTTCGATAAGGCCCTTTGGTGGGATAATAATAATCCAGGACTCACCT
>NW_021680577.1:214141-217058 GCF_001412515.2 Diachasma alloeum
AATAATAATGATAATTGACAAAAACAACAAAACAAGTGAAACTCACCGTGTTTGCGCTAACTTTCGGGAAAAGCTACAATATAGAAATTTTTTGGAAAAATTCGCCGATTCTCTACTCAAAAATCCGATTTTCAAAAACAAACAATCTAACTCTCAATTCACATAAAGTCTCAATTCGCAAGTTGAGAGTGAATTTTTGATTCTCAATAATCTCTCGATCTACGCTCAACTTTTTTTTGGAGTTGAAAATTGGATTATTGATTCTGAATAATCTCGCAATCTAATCTCCAGTTTTTCTGAGAGTTGAAAACTGGATTTTTTTTTTGACAATGGGATTTTTGATTCTCAATTATCTCTCAATTTATTTTCAGATTTGCATTTTGGAAATTGAATTTTTGCTCATCAATCGCCTTTCAATTTACACTCAACTTTTCCACAGAGTTGAGAATTCGTTTTTTTTTTAAATAAGATGCAGATAGAGCTGCGAATACATTGCATGACCTGTCATTGACGGTCATATGACGAGACGTTTTCCACAACTGTCACAATTTCCCCACTCTTCTATGACCGTCACAATTGGTCAAGAAAAAATGACAGTCATTTTTTATCTATACAGGTGCGAGCTCATTGTTTTATTATCAATTTTTCTTTGAATTCATTTTGCATTAGCCTAATGTGCATTTTTAAATCAAAATTACGGTCATTTTCCATCTATCTAGAGATGAAGCTATGTTATTTATGACAGTCACAAATTAGAAATGAGTTTGACCGTCATTATGTATCCATATAGATGGTTTGAAAACAATTTGCTTACAAATTATTTGTGGCGATCATTTGTGGTTACGAAATTCGTGCGTCACATGACCGTCATTTTTTGGTCACATGACGCGATCTCAAAAATGACTGTCATTTTGCATCTCTAATTCAGAATCATTGAGAATCAACAATGCTATTCTCAAAAACAAAACAATCAAATTCTCAGTCCTCCAACACGTTGAAAGTAGATTGAGAGATAATTGAAAATCAAAAATTCTTTTTTCAAACGCAAACCGGAGAATTTTTTCAAAGTTTTCAGAAAACTGGATAATTTTCTCCAATTTTTTATAAAAACGCAGAATTTTCGCAAATTCTTTAATAAACTGGAGAATTTTCTCGAAAAACGGAGAAGTTTATCGAATTCTCTAGAAAACTGGAGGATTCCCCCGAATTTATTAGAAAATCGATGAATTTTATCGAATTTCCTAGATAACCGTAGAATTCTTCCGAACTTATAAGAAAATCGGCGAACCTCATGCAATTTAGTAGAAAATCGGAGAATTACCTTGAATTTTCTTGAATTTTTTTAGAAAATCGTAGAATTTCCTAGAACGTTCCCAAAAACTCAATAATTTTCTCGATTTTGTTTACAAAACTAGAACATTAATTCAAAGTTTTTAGAAAACCGGAGAATTTTTTCGATTTTTTTTTAAATCGACGGAATTTTTCGAAAACCGGAGAATTTTCTGGAACGCTCTCAGAAACTTCCCTGGCGGAACCATCGATTGAGTATCGATCGACTTTCGATTGAGGAATCGAGATGTTCAGTATGTCGATTGAGATTCGATTGACTGTCGATTCTGGCGAGGAAGACTCGAGAGAGAATCGACTCGATAGCAAGTCGAGTTAAGTTGAATTGGATGAAATTGGAATAGATTTTCAAATCATGAATGCAATTAAATGGTTGTAACCCACTCGTTGTGACCGCGAAGCGAATTGCAAATTTATTCCAAATTAAACTGGAATCGACTTTCTATCGAGTCGATTCACTCTCAATTCTTCCTCACCAGAATCGACAGTCAATCGAATCTCAATCGACATACTGAACAACTCGATTCTTCAATCGACAGATCCGTCAGGGTTGGCTCTTCCGGACCAAGTTGAGAGTTGGACTCTGGATAATTTCTGGTTTTTGAGAGAAAATTCAGGGTTATTTGAAAGTTGAAGTGACGAGGCGTAAAATGCATTCTATGCCAGTCGCCCTCTTTACTATCAACTTTACTATCGGGATTGAAAATTTGATTTTTGAATTTTGATTCTCAAGTATCTCTGAATGTACCCTCAACTTTTTTGAGAGTTGAGAGTTGGATTTTTGATTCTCAATTGTCTTTCAATCTACTCTCAGTGAATTGAGANCAATTCGTTTTTCTATCGATTTCCTCAGAAAAACCTTAAAAAACTTGAAAAAACGAGTCGTTTTCAAAGTTAGACCCTTTTTATATTTTTCAAAAAATTTCAGTGAATATATTGGACCAAAATAACATTTTTCACCAAAGGCCAAAGTGGGCTTCCCATTTCGTGGGCGTGATTTCCAATTTGAATATATGAATCCGGGATGAACAATTTCAAAAATTTCAAAATTCTTCTCGCATTTGAACGCAGAGGCGTTATTTGAATTTACCGCCTGAAGAATCACTGCATTATATTCGAATCTGGAACAATTTTATGACTTTTTGAAAATTCGTTAACAATAAATTTTTCCGAGTGGTGTGTTCTAATAGAGATCCCACTTTGGCCTTTGGTGAAAAATTTTATTTTGGTCCAATATACTCACTGAAATTTTTTGAAAAATATAAAAAGGGTCCAACTTTGAAAACGACCCGTTTTTTGAAGTTTTTTGAGGTTTTTCTGANCGTTTTTTGATGTTTTTTGAGGTTTTTCTGAGGAAATCGATGGAAGAACGAATTGAAAAAAATTGGCATATTTTTATATGGAAAGTGTGATCAAAGACGTACATTTTGTTAAAAAAAACTCAAATCGATTGATTTTTACGGAAGTTACAGGCATTTGAAGAGAAAACTTGCAAAAAAAACATGGCTGCCCACAGGATGCCTCAAAAAATCTGAAAAAATTTGAGAAGTCATATTTTTCCATATACAAC
>NW_021680577.1:217779-218679 GCF_001412515.2 Diachasma alloeum
TAATTAAAATAATTCCACATGGGAAAAATACAAAAAAATATACAATTCAAGAGATTATTTGTTCGATCAATCTGAAGGTGTATCGAAATCCAGATCTGAGTCGATATCGTCATCAATATTCGGATTTTGAAATTTAGGTATGTCCAATATAATTCTTGAAACAGAAAGTATAAATTGAATGATATAGGTTTTATTTTGATGGAATTCCAGGGACTCTCAAGTTCAGGAATATGCCTAGTGTGTCGAGGAGTTGAATTGGAATCTGTTTATATCTAGTTGTCCCAATACTGCAATAAAAAATAAGAACATTGTAATTGTGAATTTTTTTAATGCATGAAGAATACAAGAGAAATCCAATGAAGACAATATCAAAATACACGATTTTTCCTCTAATTTTCTACGAAATAGCTGTTCGTGGATTAGAGGATATTTTTTTATTCTCACAATGGGACAATTATCGCCAAGACGTAAATAGCAACAATTGAGTGTGCACCACTCAGAGTACATAAGCTTTTTAACTCGCATGTACATGCTCGTTCTACGCATGCGCAACGCCTGCTAGAGTGAGACAGGTATCCTTGAAAATCTACCTCTCTCTGGCTCGTTTTCCGCTTACGGGCCTAGCATGGCAGTGCCCTTTCCAGTATACAGGGTGTTTCAGAAGTACATGTACATCTGAACACCCTAGGATCAGGGGGTGATTCTGAGCAGAAAAGTCCTCTTGCACTTTTTGATCAGGCTCACCCCTAAAAAGTTATTGGCAATGAAGGGTGGGCCAATAGGGAGTGATTTCTAAGCGGGCGCACATCCATGTGATATACAGCATATGTATGTGTGCCCGCCCCACCATTCTACGAGACAAAAGAGCGCAACGATATTGCTCTCTCTCTCTCTCTCTCT
>NW_021680577.1:220079-220505 GCF_001412515.2 Diachasma alloeum
AGAGAGAGCAATATCGTTGCGCTCTTTTGTCTCGTAGAATGGTGGGGCGGACACATATGCTGAATATCACATGGATGTGCCCCCGCTTAAACATCACTCCCCATTGGCCCACCCTTAACTGCCAATAACTTTTTAGGGGTGAGTCTGATCTAAAAGTGCAAGAGGACTTTTCTGCTCAGAATCACCCCCTGATCCGAGGATGTTCAGATGTACATGTACTTCTGAAACACTCTGTATAAAAGTATGCATTGTCTAGCATAGGACGATTCATAGTGAATTCATCAGGTGGACGATCCAACAGGATGCCACTTAAAACTTCCCAACGACAACCAAAATGATTTTTTTCAGTATTCCCAGAAGGATTCTACCTAAGACACTCAGAAGGATACCTAGACTGATTGTTTCCAGCAGTCCCAACACGATTCT
>NW_021680577.1:220528-232638 GCF_001412515.2 Diachasma alloeum
CCCCTGATCCTAGGGTGTTCAGATGTACATGTACTTCTGAAACACCCTGTATAGAGAGATAATCGGGGAAATGGGAGACCCCATTGCTGCTCCCGATTTCTGCTCATAGTACTCTCCTTTGAACTGAAAGTATGTAGAAGTCAAGCAATGCTCAATCAGGGGAAGGAATTGGGAAGAGATGTTGTTGGATTTCTTGATGATTTCCAAGGTTTCTGGGATTGGGACGTTAGTGAAGAGTGATTCCACATCAAAACTCACTAGGATATCATCTGGAGAAGTCCGGAGATTTCTCCGTTTGTTGACGAAATCCAGTGACTTCTGAATTTATGAACCATTCAGGCCAGTCAACTTTTGGAGTGGTTTCGTGATAAACTTGGCCAGCTGGTAAGTTGGCGCTTCAATGTTGCTGACAATGGGACGGAGAGGAACAGACTCTTTACGGATTTTGGGGAGTCCATAGAGTCTAAGAGGAAAGAATTCTTTAGGGGTGAGGAATTTCGTCAGGTCAGCCGAGAAACCAGNCTTCTGAATTTATGAACCATTCAGGCCAGTCAACTTTTGGAGTGGTTTCGTGATAAACTTGGCCAGCTGGTAAGTTGGCGCTTCAATGTTGCTGACAATGGGACGGAGAGGAACAGACTCTTTACGGATTTTGGGGAGTCCATAGAGTCTAAGAGGAAAGAATTCTTTAGGGGTGAGGAATTTCGTCAGGTCAGCCGAGAAACCAGCCTTCTTCAGCAGATCAGCAGTTTTTCGCTCAATTGTACGAGTAAGGTCCTTCCTAAGTTTAACGTAAACTCTGGAGTCACCCAACATCGTACTGAGCTTACCGGAGTAGTCGTCTTTATCCATAACCACCGTGGCATTGCCTTTTTCTGCCGGAGGAATAATCAGATCATTATTCTCCTTTAGACTACGCAGTGCGAGGCGTTCCTCCCTGGTGATATTGTCACCAGGGGGAGTGGCCTTGTGGAGGATGTTATAGCTTCTATCGATTCTTCGTTTTTCTTTAGTAGATAATGAGCATAAAAGATGAATAAAAAATAGATAAACCATGTAATTCCGATAAACCCTATTTCTTTCCGCAAACATCTTCTATATTTAAACAATTTCTGATTATTCTCCAAGTTCACATACAAAAAAGCGTCGAAAAGATTACTCGTGAAACCCCACCACTTTGTTATTAACGTAGCAAATACTTTACATCAATACATATTTGCAAAAATTAAATAGAAAAATCCAGTCAATTTGCTCGCTAATTGCCTTAAATTTTATTGAAAATTATATTTTTTACGTAATTTTTCGATAAAATTGATGGAACGTTATAATTGTTAGAATTGTAGAATCAGAGCATTTTAACTAAATCCCATACAATTTCCTAGTTAATGCCCTGGGCTTGTCTATCAAATTTCTTCAGACGTGCACATAAACAATCAAACTATGATTATTCTATTTCATAAAATATGAACTTATAAATCTTCCAAAGACTGAAGGAGAGCATTTTCATCCAATGAGAGCTGCTGATCTATTCCTGATGTTCCACGCAGTAAAAAGTCCTCATCAAACTTCGAAATATCTTGCGATCCACTACCATGAGATCCTTCCTCTAGAACTCCATCACCTATCTCGTTATCTCCATCTGCAATCTAATCATTAAAATTGTTATTAATTTGAGATCTAGTTAAAAGTGGAAAAAATATGGTCTCAGAAATAATAAAAGGTTCTTTACTATTAAATCATTTTGATCCCTTTCTCTATTTAAATCCTCTATCGTCTCTAATTGGATTTCTCTCCGAGGTGTAACATTTTTTCGACGTCTGTCCCTATCTCCAAAAACTGGTAAATCAGCACGAGTATTATTTCCAGCATGTGTTTCCATTTCTCGATCCTCATCATTTTCTTTTTCCAGATACGCGCCGGGCACTCTTACCGACTAAGCTACCGGGAACCACTCATTTTCTTTTTCCAATTTCTTTCGGCGACGTTTCTTCAGTGCTTTAAATGCCTTCTCCATACAGTGATAAAAAATGCCGGCTTCTCAAAGTAGCGATTCCCAGGCATAGCTTCTGTTTTTTTTTCAATTTTTCATTAAAAAAAGTTCTCAAAAAATGAACGTGAAATATGGCGTAAGATGCCATCATCTTACCCAAACATGCTGAAGCGAAACAACTATCCTTCAACTTCTTTTTCTGCTGTCTCTTCCGCTTTCCTTCTTTTTCTCAAGCCCTTCGGAGATCCACTCATTTTCATCAAATGCTTCATTGAAGTACAGCTTAGCACAGGCATCAACGTCACGGCCACCTAGAAAAATAAAATAGTCGACCTAGAAAAATGTAAAGTTTGAATAATACATTGAAAAAATTCATATTCCCATAACTCTTAATTGATACTGAATTTACAACTGCGTTATAGGTAGCATCATCAATTTGTTCGAAAGCGGCCAAGTCTTCCAGAGTTTGGAATTCTAAGCAATCAGGTATATAACAAGCTGTCCCCGTCTACGCTGGCGTCTCACATCGTCGAAAAGTACACTAACAAATTCACTACATGAAAATTATGCTTATGTTAAAAACAGTAAAATGAGAGAAAATAATGAACTAGAATTTCGAATAAGTTCATTTCATCTAACAATTTTAAAATAAAATTCCAAACGTAATAACCATGGGGACAGATGGAGGAATGACATAAGTTGGAGCTTTCGTTCGGCATTGGCCACAGATTTTCGCAGACCATGGTAAAAAAGTAAATTTCTTGTGTAGTGTCAAGGAAATCAAACTTAAATCATAACCGAGGTATCCCTTCTCACCACGAGCCCGCATTGGATTCGCACATCTATGACTCCGCGGAATTCTATGAAATCCGAAGATATCAATTCCGAGAATAAAGATCATTTCTATATAATCAATGTGAAAATTCCTTACCTCGTTGCAAGAATAGAATAAGATAGGAGCTCGGTAATCCATCCACACAGAATCGTATGGTGATAAAAAATCAATCGAGAAATTGAGGTTTTTTTCTAGAATTAAAGCCTTGGAACCGACTGATGATGATAAATCAATTAATTGATTCCGCTTGTTTCTTCCTCTCATTCGTTTGACCATAATTTAGCAAACTTCTGATGATGATAATGTTCAATTCAACTATCTACCCTTCCAGTAAAAATTTCGATGAAAAATTTTTTGTTCGGCGCACTCTTTCTCTGTTACATGATGGTGTAGTCTTATGTCATCATATATGAACGAAGAATAATGGTTGACAGACTCATTTCTTTGAAATAAAATCGATGGATCTCCCCTAAAAACTGAAAAACTCAAAAATTTCGAAAAAAAAAAAATCTGGTGCATTACTTCGCTCTTCCATTATGGCGCATTTTTTAAATTTCATATAAGGACATCCTCTATCATAAAAAAAATATTTCGATCGAATGTCGAGCGGCCCAAAAGTAAAAAAAAATGAAAATGCGAAAAATTCTCGAAAAACTGGTCTAGAAGCTTCTTAACGGCTCTCAAGTATTTTTTATCTCGAAGTACAAGAAAAAATGAAAATTTCTTTTTTTTATTTATCAAAATCGGATGCTCCATTCAGAAGTAATGATTTTTTGAACATTTCAAGTTTCATAATGATTATCTCAGAAACAAAAAGTGGCAGGACAATGAAATTTTGCAGGATCACTGTTTACATGTGGTAGTTCAAAATGCACCTACTCAATGATTTTTCCCAGACAAAAAAAAATCCGGTGTGGCTGAGTTGACATGGAATGTCCCATATGCCTCATGTAATTTTGATACTCGCTACCCCGGACGATAGAGTTTTACAATACCATTTTTAACGCCACATATAGATGTGGAGAAACGGAAACGATGGTTGTGCAATCGAGCCAATTTTACCTTAAATAAAATTGCAAAAGACACGTATGTATGCAGTAAGCCGTTCATGGGAAATAACTCGACCACTGAGCATCCTGACCCAATTTAATGCTGAGTGACCAGTTGAATTCATTTGAATGTGTTTATGTGAGTTGCCACTTGTCCGCTTCGATTTTTAACTACTCGGCCGTCAGGGCCTTTATTGGATTTTCTGGATATCATTGAACACAGAAAGGGGCCCTGCGTATGGATTAAAGACTGATCCCTCAGCATGAAAATACTTACCACAAACTATTCCAAGACTGTATATTGAAAACATGGGCAGAAGATCCTTAACAACATCACCAGACTGCGCTTCAGATAGCAAAATTTTCACGAGTTTATCAGTGTGTTCAACGAACGTCTCCATAAATCACTCGAGAATTTTGAAATGAAACATTGAATTAATAATTTCCCTCCGTCCTCGCCACTTCTCACCTGAATGTATCAGTCATTAATGGCTTTGTTACTGATTGGCCACAATAATATACCATCATTTATAATTTATGCAACTACTTCATAGGTATTGCGAACCTGTACTCGTTAGAAGGCCAGTAGCCAACCATGGACGTAGGAAGTCGTAAAATGAAGCTTTCTCGATCATTGTTTTACTCGATAACAATATCTAAAAACAAGAAAATGTTTGGATTCATTTTTTGACAACATCCATTTAAACTATAAAATGTTAAATGATCCATTTTACCAAATATCCCTGAGAAATTTCTCCTCAAAATTTTCCACAGTTTCCTTTTAGTTTTTTCGAATAATGATATATGAAAAAAGAGATTTCTTACGTAGCAGACATCCCGCAGATTAATTAATGACGCTCTGCATAAATATACGTTTTTGTTTTCGAATCAAAGAATTCACGAAACTTTGATTCTAGAAGGCATGGGACTGAGAACCAGAAACGGGCTACTTAATTTTCTCTCGCAAAAATTTTCAGGGTATATGGAACATGGTAAAAAAAATTGAGATTTTCGACTGAAATTTTTGGATTGTCTTAAGCAACTATCCCCTTTTTTTGGGGTCTATAAAAACCATCGAGCATTTTTCAATAATTTATGAAATAGTATCTTATGTCATAAGGCGAAAAAAGTATTATCTGGTGAATGTGCCTTCGGCTCGGATTATAAACTCACATTCGCCAGATAATGCTTTTATCACCGTGTGACATACAATATTTTATGTGGTTGGGCCCGAAAACCGCAATCTAACCGAGCGAAGCGAGGTTAGAATCACGGTTTATCGGCCCTAATGACATAATAGTATATTTCGTAACGAGTGCAAAAAAGTGTTTTTTGGTGAGTGGGAGGTTTATATCACGAGCCAAAGGCGAGTGATATAATCCCACGAGCTAAAAAACATTTTTTTACGCGTTACGAACAATATTTTTCATCACAATGTGGCGGAAATTGGACTTTTAGGCACGCGGAGCGTACCGAAAAGTTCACTTTTCGTCACAGCGTGATGAAAAATACTTTATTGACCTCGGCCGAGGAGCATAAGAGATTCTCTCACGGCGTGACTAAAGTAATACTCGTAATATTAAACCAGTTCCATGGATAACTCGAATCTCTCTGTCTAACTAGTGAGATTGATGACGTGTTTCATTTCCATGGTTAACAATAAGAGGAATAATTAATGGGATGTTGAAAGAGTTCAGCAATACTAATTTATTGTCAAATCGCGACGTTTCGTTGCAAATCGTAGCTTCTTCAGGCTCTTGACAGGTTTAGTACGTAGTCACTAGAAACGCTAATAAAATGTGCGTGGAGCAACGACAACATTAATTGATTAAAAATTGCAAAATACTCTAACAATAACATCGGGGTCTGCAACAACACCTGTCATTGTCAAAATGAACAAAAAAAAAAACAATTCTAAGAGAATTAGAATTTAGAGAGAAAATATTTCTGCTTCACCCAGCCGGGAATTGAACCCGGGTCTCCCAGATACGCGCCGGGCATTCTTACCGACTAAGCTACCGGGAACCACAGAAATTCACTCTCAAATTCACCTCAAATACCGCCTAACCTCCTTTAGGCATTAAAGAATTCTACGAGAATTAGAATTTAGAGAGAAACTAGTGAGATTTTCTTCCGACGCGACTAAAGGTGCCCAGCGAAACGACACGAGTGCTGACGGGTTAATTTCAATGAAAACATCCCGGAAATAAACTATATTCTGACTTTTTCGTGAGGAATTTTCTAACAAGTTAAACAAGAAGGGAGAATTTCGAAGAAGAAGCCGAAAATATTCAATCATGCGGAGCATAACTAATTGACCGTGCACTACAAAAATTCGGCTCTTATTCTAAGAACCAAATGTCGCCATTTTTAAGATCCAAATGCCGCGATTTTTAAGTACTGAAACAAGTCTTGATTTAAGACCCGAAAGCGATCTTATTGCTAAGATATCATTGGAATCTTAATTATTATTTTGGTGGGCGGGGTGGTAGAGACCAAATATAAATTATTATTGATAATTTTTTTTTTAAGGAGTTGGGCGGCGGGTTGTGGGGGGGGGGAATTGGAGTTAAATAATAAAAATGATTGATGATAATTTCATTAATTACTAATTAATAATTAATGGCTTCAATAATATTATTATTTACAGTTATTTTTTCGGTTTNGATTTCGTTTTCAACGAATGTGTGTACAGACCTCGCCTTCGGCTCTCCCTGTAAACTACACATTCGTTGAAAACGAAATTTGTGCCCTTGTACTCTAATGTACTATTTTAAGGAGTTGGACGGCGGTTGGGGGGGGGGGGGTTAGAGTTAAATAATAAAAATGATTGATGATAATTTCATTAATTAGGGGGCGCCACTGAGGCAAGCATTGCTGCTAGACGTGTTTCTGAGTGCAGTGTGTACTTTGTTAGTTTTTTTTCGAGGTGCTTTGCCTCTTAAACAGTTAAATTGTGTCTGTGGAGTGTAGTTGACTTTCTAGTTTCGAGTGAATTATAAACATTGAACTTTTTCCCACGATTTTGGCTCCTGCATTGGTTTTTATATAGCCAGTTTTTCATTTGGAGGTTAATGGCTACGGTTAGTTTCTGTTTTGGCGGTGAGTGCTGGTAATGTCGATCTCCGAAAACAAATTGGTGGATTGCTCTTCAAGTGACATCTCTGAGGCAGTGATTTCACCGGGTCCAGCCCCGACAATAACTGTGCTCGCTATTCCGACAATAAAGATTTCGGACTGCCCGTCACCCGCTGGTACCCCCTCTGCATCTCCAGCTGTCAAGAAGTGTATATCTCGCTCTGTTAGAAAGAGATCTACCGAGAAAACTGAAAAGAAAGCCAAACCCGCATCGACCACGTCTTCAAAAAGGAAACGAGAATCTGAATTGTGTTTTGGGATTGACATTCCCTCGGTTCTACTCAAGAAAAGCAATGACAAATTGATTACGCAATTTTGGAATCCACGTGCGATCTCTTGTTCGTTTTCTGACTCGGTTCCCCCCTCCCTTGAGGTCAGTGCTCCCGCCGCTGAGGGCTTGGGCGCGTGTGTAAATCAGCTGATTGATTCAGAGATGTCGGCGGGTGACAGCAATAAAGTTGCTCCAGCTGAGGAGAGTTCTGGCATGGCCACTAAAGAGGATATTAGGCAATTACAACGATTTTGCAGCAAATGAGATTGGATAATCAGCAGCGGGATGTTTCGTTGAGGGCCGATATGAGCAAGGGGAATGAGGAAATCAAGCAAGAAATTAATGGAATGAACGATACTATTTCTAAATCCAAGGCAGAGGTTGCCGAAGCGCAAAGAAATACGGAGCTGAGAGTTGAGGCGCTTGAATCAGAGATGAACCAATGTAAACAAGAGATTGCTGGCTTACATTTTTCTGGAGAACTTATTGAGAAAATTAATAGAATTGAGAAGGAGCTGACGGTGGTAAATAAATCATTGGCTTCCCCCAATTCACAATCAAATCCTGTGATATTGCAACAAGTGGAGGAACTCATGAAACAACTCGAACAACAAGATAAGATTTTGCGAAGGAATAATATTGTAATTAAAGGGCTGCAGGTAAATCCTGCTTCTTTGGAGCAAGAGGTCAATGCTTTCCTCACTTCCAAATTCTCTTCCCCTGCTTCCTCTGCTGATTCAGTGCACTTGGTTGGTAGAGACAGGAACATGGTGATTGTTAAAATGAAGTGCTTCCAGGATAAACTGAACATTTTGAAAACGAAGGGGAAAATTCTTAAGAACGAAGACATTTTTATTGATAGTGATCTCACCAGCCGTGAACGCCTGCTTCAGTCTAAATTGAGGATCTATGCTAGGAATGAGACGTTAAAGAATATTCCAGTTAAACTCAGGCATGGTTCGGTCGTTGTTGATGGTATTTCGATGACTTGGGACTTGCAGCTGGATAAGGCAGTGTCTCTTGCCTCTACCTCCGGAACCAGATCCTCCTCTCATGTCACTCGTCCTTTTCGGAACGTCAGGAAGAGCGGAACCGGCCCACCGCCATCCAACATGTGAATAACTCACTACTTCGAGCCGTCTTCTGGAATTCAAAAGGCATCTCGAATATTTCGCAATTATCAAATCCATCAGAGTTTGGTTTCATCGGTGTTTCTGAGACTTTTCTACGACATGAAGTGAAGCCGCTGCCAGCTGCTTTCAAGGAGTTTCACGTCCTGAGTTCCCCAGCAATCATACAAAAAAAAAATTCTAAGAGAATTAGAATTTAGAGAGAAAAAATTTCCGCTTCACCCAGCCGGGAATCGAACCCGGGTCTCCCAGATACGCGCCGGGCACTCTTACCGACTAAGCTACCGGGAACCACAGAAATTCACTCTCAAATTCACCTCAAACACCGCCTAACCTCCTTTAGGCATTAAAGAATTCTAAGAGAATTAGAATTTAGAGAGAAAAAATTTCCGCTTCACCCAGCCGGGAATCGAACCCGGGTCTCCCAGATACGCGCCGGGCACTCTTACCGACTAAGCTACCGGGAACCACAGAAATTCACTCTCAAATTCACCTCAAACACCGCCTAACCTCCTTTAGGCATTGGTGGAATTTAAGAATGCTAATTTTAATGCTACGTTTGGTATTAGTTATACGAAGCTTAAAAAGGATTATGTAAATTTAGTCAAGAAAAAGAAAAACATGTATATTACGTTTTTAAGGGACTGTCTTGCGAACCCTAATTTCACGACTGACTTCTGGCTTGCTATTAAAAAACTGAGACCCTTCGTCTATAATGCTCCCTGTCTCTCACTTAATGAATGGTATGCTTTTTATGTTAGCATCTGTCCCCTTAAACAAAAGTTTGAGATGTTTTTTCCGGATATTTTCAATGATGTACTTGATCAGCAAGTCACTTTTGATGAATTGGTTCGCAACATTAAGTCCTTGAAGAATGGGAAAGCCGCTGGACCCGACGAGATCTCTAATGATTTTTTGAAACACTTGCCACAAAATTGGCTTTTGTATTTGGTTGTACACTTCAATAAGATTTTAGAAGTTGAATATGTTCCAGACTCTTGGGGGGCAGCGGCTCTCTCCATGCTTCACAAGAAAGGAGACAAATCCGATCCACTAAATTATCGAGGCATTGCTCTCTGCAACTGTCTCACTAAGCTCTTTACCCAAATTCTGAGGAATAGAATTCAGAAATGGTCTGAAACTGAGGGGATTCTTGATGAGAGTCAAGCAGGTTTTAGGTCACACAGGAGTTGTCTCGATCAGATTTTCGTTCTGCGAAGCGCCATTCAGCTGCAGCTTCGTCTTGGCTCCCGGAAGGTATTTAGTGTTTTTGTTGACTTCAGGAGGGCCTTCGACTCCATCCCGCATCACAAACTCTGGCCCAAGTTGCTTACTCTTGGTTTGAGCTCAAAAACGATTAAAATGATTAAATCCCTATATGATTCGGCATCCTTTCAAGTCAAGGTCTCTGGTGCTTTGACAGAACCGTTGCCTGTATCCTCCGGNCGGCATGAGCTGTCACATAAAATACCATTTACTAGGTCACTGTCACACTGGGGCAGTCAATACCTGCGCTCCAGGTGCCCACTAGGACTTGTACGAGTTAAAGCATAAATTAGGCTAGCTAATCCCTATAACTGTCGAATTATCATAGATGGCAATGTGTACAAACTAGATCCTTTCAAAGAATGTCGTGTTTGCGATATGAATGTACCTGAGTCAATCCAGCATGTGCTGCAATCCTGCCCTGCCTACTGTGATTTAAGATGTAAGTTTCTCATTAAGTGCATGACAGGGTCCAGTGCAAGTGATTTTCTGAATTTCTTATCAAGCCCGCGCAAAGCTGATACAAAGGCTTTATTTCTATACGTATTGAATGTTTTGAAGCTGAGAGATGTTATTCTTGAGAGGAAATTTGGGCGTATAGAAAAACCGGATCAACTGATAACAAATTTTTTGTACTCTCTGCCAATTTCAATTTCGAATGAGGATGTCTTTTGACCTTGCACTTATGAAAATTGATTATATAATGCGGTTAACTGTATAATTGCAGAGCTTGTTAATACGTTGTATGACTGCTTTGATATGATTTCATTCCATTTGTACTGATTGTTCATGCGCCTGTCTCTGATACATCGAATGATACTNATGCTCGTCCTACTTTATGCAGACGATTTAGTCATCCTCACTGAGGATGCTATGACTCTCCAACGGATTCTATTAGCGATTCAGGATTATTGCAGCTTGAATGANTCCCCCACTGTCATAAGGAGTACCACCCTGTGGGACAGTGTAAATAAAATAAAAATAAAAAAATAAATTTCATTAATTACTAATTAATAATTAATGGCTTCAATAATATTATTATTTATAGTTATTTTTTCGGTTTTCGAGTGATTGGCGAGAGGGCGAGGGGGCGAGGGGGTTAGAGTCAAGTACGATTTTTTTTTCAATTCCCGACTGGTTGAAGGGTGGAGAAGGGGGCAAAAGGGTTACAGCTAAATAATAATCAGAAAAATATCTTTTTCTGTTTTTATCATTTTTGGAACGGTGGTCGAGGGGGGCGTGGGTGTAGGATTCGAAGTTGTCGTTGTTCGGGAAAATAACGAATCAACTACGCGAGGCAACAGTTTGTAAAACTAGAGATTTAGTTTATTGTCGTGAATGCGGTATGTACAGATGATGAGTCGGTAGTATGTATATATACAGGATGAGGTGGAGAGATGTCTACCGATTGGCGAGAGCCGGACGACTAATTATTATACCCGCGTCAGGTAAGAATTCGGATGCGAATACAATAGGTGCGAGCGAGAGGTATTTGATACTGGGCGCGTGACAGAGCGCGATGATGTCACCGATGTCCAGTCGTCTCCCAGCGTTGTCGAATCCGTGCGTATCTAAATTCCCGTCTTACGCGGTTTAAGATAGTCAGTAGAGTCTAACACTGACCTCCGATCAGATCACTTTGATTATTCTTTCTCTTTTGTATATATTCTAAACGTCTTGATTAAACTGTAATTTATATCCTGAATTACATTTGTTAGTGAATTGTTACATCCCTCAACAACCTCAATTCCTACATTGGTGACCCCGACGTGTCGTATCCGTGCGTGTGTTACACGTTGGTGTGTGTGTAGCGAGACGCTACAGGGGGAGGGGGCGACGAGGTTAAAGTCAAATAATTTTTTTTTTTTATTATTTTTTTCTCTTTTTTGGAGCCACGGGCCAGAGAGAGAAGGGGCAAAAGGGTTGGAGTAAAATAATAATATTTTCTTGTCAATTTCGAAGTGGTTGGTGAGAGGAGAAGGGGGGTCAAGGGGTTAGAGCCGAATAATCGAAAAAAATTTTTGTTTCGTTTTCCTCCTTTACGGAGCGGCGCGGCAGAGGGGGTGGGGGGGTAAAGGGGTTAAAGTCAAATAATGATGAAATTTTTTTTGTATTTTTTTTTTTGGAGCGACGGCGAGAGGGGGAGGGTGGCGAAGGGGTTAGAGCAAAATGATATTGAATTTTTTTTCTTTCCATTTTCGGAGCGAAGGGGAGAGGGGGAGGGGGGCGAAGGGGTTAGAGCAAAATAATATTAAATTTTTTTTTTTCATTTTCGGAGCGACGGGGCGAGGGGGAGGGGGCCAAGGGGTTAGAGCAAAATAATATTAAATTTTTTTTTTTTCATTTTCGGAGCGACGGGGAGAGGGGGAGGGGGGCGAAGGGGTTAGAGCAAAATAATATTGAATTATTTTCTTCAAATTTTGGAGCGGCG
>NW_021680577.1:232687-236611 GCF_001412515.2 Diachasma alloeum
GGGGGGGCGATGAAAGAGTTAGAGTTACAGAATAATGTATTTTTTCCAAAATCTACATTTTTGGGGCGGCCGGGAGAGGGGGAGGTTGGCGAAGGGGTAAAAGTCAAATAATGTTGAATTTTTTTTTTGTTATTTTTTTTTTAATTTTCGGAGTGAATGGCGGGAGAAAGAGGGGGTGAAAGGGTTAGAGCCAAATAATAATTAGAAAAATAGATTTTTTTGTTTTCTTCCTTTTCGGAGCGGCGGGGCAGAGGGGGAGGGGGGCGAAGGGGTTAAAGTCAAATAATGATGAAATGTTTTTTGTAATTTTTTTTTCCTTTTTGGAGCGAAGGGGAGAGAGGGAGGGGGGGAAGGGGTTACAGCAAAATGATATTAAAATTTTTTTTTTTCATTTTTGAAGCTGAGGGGCAGAGGGGGAGGAAGGGTTAGAGTAACATAATAATGTATTTGAAAAAAAAAATTTCCTCATTTTTGGGGGGGCTGGGAGAGGGGGAAGGTGGGGAAGGGTTAAAGTCAAATAATGAAGTTTTTTTTTGGTTATTTTTTTTAATTTTCGGAGTGAATGGTGGAAGGAGGAGGGGGTGAAGGGGTTAGAGCCAAATAATAATGAGAAAAATAGATTTTTTTGTTTTCCTCCTTTTCGGTGCGGCGCGACAGAGGAGGAGGGAGGCGAAGGGGTTAAAGTCAAATAATGATGAAATTATTCTTGCAATGTTTTCTGTTTCTTTTTTGGTGCGACGGGGAGAGGGGGAGGGGGGGCGAAGGGGTAAAAGTCAAATAATGTTGAATTTTTTTGAAATTATTTTTTTTTAATTTTCGGTGTGAATGGCGGGATGAGGAGGCGGTGAATGGGTTAGAGCTAAATAATAATTAGAAAAATAAAGTTTTTTGTTTTCCGCCTTTTCGGAGCGGCCCGGCAGAGGGGGAGGTGGGTGAAGGGGTTAAAGTCAAATAATGATGAATTTTTTTTTGTAATTTTTTTTTCTTTTTTGGAGCGACGGCTAGAGGGGGAGGGGGGCGAAGGGGTTAGAGAAAAATAATATTATTTTTTTTTCATTTTCGGAGCGACGGGGAGAGGGGAAGGGAGGCGAAGGGGTAGAAGTCAAATAATGTTGATTTTTTTTTATTTTTTTTTAATTTTCGGAGGGAATGGCGGGAAGAGAAGGGGGTGAAGGGATTAGAGCCAAATAATAATTAGCGAAATAGATTTTTTGTGTTTTCCTCCTTTTCGGAGCGGCGCGGCAGAGGGGGAGGGGGGCAAAGGGGTTAAAGTCAAATAATGATGAAATTTTTTTTTCTTTTTTTTTTTCGAAGCGACGGGGAGAAAGGGAGGGGGCGAAGGGATTAGAGCAAAATAATATAAAATTTTTTGTTTTCATTTTCGGAGCGACGGGTAGAGGGGGAGGGGGCGAAGGGGTTAGAGCAAAATAATATTAATTTTTTTAAAATCAATTTTTGAATCGGAGGGGCAGAGGGGGGGGGGCGATGGAAGAGTTAGAGTTATAGAATAATGTATTTTTTAAAAAATCCTTATTTTTGGGGTGGCCGGAAGAGGGGGAGGGGGCGAAGGGGTTAGAGTCAAATAATAATTTGAAAATATTCTATTTTCGTGTTTCTCATTTTTGGTGTGACGGGGCAGAGAGAGAGAGAGGCGAAGAAGTTGGAGTCAAATAATAATATTTTTTTGTCAATTTCGGAGTGATTGAAGGGATGGGGAGGGAGCAGAGGGTTTAGAGCCAAACAATATCAGAATTATATTTTTTCTCTTATTTTACGAGCGGTGTGGAAGAAGATGGGGAGGGGGTGGAAGGGGTTTGATCCATATAATAATTTCAATTACTGTTGAGAATTCTTTGTTTTTTGAAAGGGGTGGGAGACCAAGATAGTAAAATTGATGATTCGCTCAATTATTCATATTGTTAATAAATAATAATATTGTTTATTGTTGATTTTTCTTAGCCAGTTTTGGAGCGCCATGGGAAAGGGGGGGGGCGGCTTAAAGCCTAATAATAAGTTTGGAAGATAATTTTCTTTTTTGGATGGGTTGGGAAGGGGGAGGAGGGGCCAAAGGTTTCAGAGTCAAAAAATAATCAAAAAATATTCTTACTTTGTCACTTTTCGAGCGCTGGGGGAGCGGGAGACGGGCGAAAAGGTTAGAGTGAAATAATAAGACAAAGATATGGAACTTGACAAAAATGTTTTTGTGTTAGTAATTTATTCCCTCTGAAATCTGCTCAATCATTCTCTTTTCTATGGATTGACATTGAATGACCACCTCACCCCACTCCCTGCACACCCATGAGATAAATTTCTTTTTCACCTGAAAAAAAAGGCTTAAAAACTCAAATTTTCTATTATTTATTCATAAACGATGAATCAAAAAATATTCTGATTCTATCCATCCGTATAATTATCGATTTATACCGATCTTTCAAATGATTTTTATTAGCGACAAGAAGACACAACAGAACGCATTGGGTAGATTTGAATTTGGCGCGCAGTTGAACGCTGCCTTCAACTGGGTGACCCCCACGACCGCCACTTTGCTAGTGACATATCAATAGAAGCGCCAAAATTAAAATATACTCATGGTCCATACGGTGTGCAACGAAACGCTGTCAAAATATCTATATGTCAACGGTGGACAGCTTTGAAAACAAGCATATTTCGTCATATTAAAGTTTCACAAAGCTCCTTTTTCATAATTAAACATTTCTATCACTATGGTTGGTACAAATTGATAATAGTCTCATAAACGTTCATATCCCATTGAATATGGGACATTCAGTTGTACGCTTCAATAATTTGTTTACTGAAATGGTGTTCTACAAATTTGTCTTCTCACAAAATTTGAAATTGTAAAAGAAGAAAAAATTACACATAAGTGGATAAAACAATATTCCTTCAGTGAGAATGTACATTAATATCAATTTTCGAAGAATACGTATGTGATTCCGAGTATTCCACCAAAAAGTGAGATTATATTTCCTTTTATTCGTGAATCGACTGCATGGTATCAAATTATATCCTGCAAACTCTCTTTGTCATGCTTCAGCCAAATGCAACTGTTCCTACCTGGATGGTTTTTTGGAAGTATGATACGTGGAAGTATTATACTCACTAAAAATAATTGCTTATAATTCTATTCATTTCCAAGATAATCAGCAGTCAATTTTCGAAAAAGGCGAATTTACTTTCAATTTCATCGGAATAGATACCAACTTCAAATCAGTGAGACATTGATAGTCGTGCTATCGCAGTTAAGTGAAAATGTTCTTGCTGCTAATTTAATTAATTTACGAAACTCTACAGGTCGACAGAAAGAGTTATACATGGTGTAAGAAATACAACACCTGAACTCTTCATGATTTTATAATTCTATCATATCATTATGATAATTGTTCCATCCATCTGAGTTTATACCTTGGACATACTGTGCAAGTATAAATTTCGAATCGAAGAAACTTCATTTAGTCTGAAAAATGTCGGTCTTTAAAAATGTCGGTATATTACCGTCAATTTGATATTGCAGGAAGGTACCTTAGGAGTTTTCGTTTCAGTGTATCGCAGAGATGGCATCACTTGTTCTGATTCTCTTGATACCCCGCGGGAAAAGCGGCGTCCCGGTCGAATTGTCGGTAAATGAGTCGGGTGCGTGAGTAACTCGGCAGTAGCAGTCCCGCTGTCACAGGGACAGGTTCGGAGGGGTGTTTTTGTCCTCCTTGTACTCAATGTTTACTTTATGTTTTGCAGTTGATTTATTCGTCGACTTTTTAATATTAAGGGATGAAACAAAGACTGTTCAGTGGAGAATTGAATTCCCCATCCATCACGCCCCGTTTCATCCCTTAATCTCTGCAATAAAAAAATTAATATTGCGACGAATGTCACGGCGCTATAAGAAACCCAATGTTTTCTCGGCGC
>NW_021680577.1:238800-239585 GCF_001412515.2 Diachasma alloeum
AAAATCTATTTTTCCTCCCCTAATTGAGGTGGAGAGAAGTTACGAAGGCCAATCGATTGAGAATTGAATTCTCAATGAATTGACACCAGTTCCATTTCTAAACCTCAATTAGAAAAGGAGAAATACATTTTCGAAGCACGAAGTGATTGCGGTCAAGTTCTCCCCATTAAATATAATTCTCGATTGCTTCATCTCAATTAAGGAGGGGAGAAATTAATTTTTGAATGAGAAGAACTAGTCCGAAGTTACTACGTGCTTTGAAAATTCATTTCTCCCCTCCCAATTGAAATGAAGACATGAAACTAACGCGTATCAATCGAGAATTACATTTCCAATCAATGACATTGGTTTCATTTCTTAATCTCAATTAGGAGCAGGGGAATGAATTATCAAAGCGCGGAGTAACTTCGGAGAAGTTCTTCTCATTGAAAAATTCATTTCTCTCCTCCCTAAATGAGAGGAAGCAATCGAGAATTATATTTTCAATGAATGATAGCCGCTTCATTCTTTAATCTCAATGAGGAGTGCAACAATGAATTTTCAAGGCGCGGGGGAATCTCGAACGGTCTCCAGCGTCAAGTGAGCCCGAAGGGGCTCCTCCCATTGGAAAATTCATTTCTCCCCCCGCCCCCTAATTGGGACGAAAGAATGAAACCAACGCTGATTGATCGCGAAATGAATTCTCAATAATAGACAGCGGTTTCATTCCTTAATCTCAACAAGGAGAAAAGGATTGAATTTTCTAAAACACGGAGTAACCCCGAACAGTTCTCCGGTGTCGAGTA
>NW_021680577.1:239713-242184 GCF_001412515.2 Diachasma alloeum
ACACTGAGAATAAAAATTTCTAAGAAATAGAAATTCTATGATTGATCCAAATCGTTCATCGATTGAATAGTCGCAAAAGAAAATGCTATTGTAAGACACAAATACCGATTTGAACTAAACCAAAATTGGATTGTATGAAATCGATTTTGTTATAGTATAGTATATTTTGTTTATTCTATCGAATTTAGAAAATACTTGTTTTTGCGACAAAATCGATTTCATACAATTCAATTTTGGTTTAGTTCAAACGCTTCGGATTTGGCGCAAATAATTTTTTTTTCACAATTGCAATGGAAAAATAATCAGTTCAAATGATGAAGAATTGCGTTTGTCGTAAACAAGAAACTGCGCTTCGCGAAAGTCTCGCATCAATGAGTATCCAACAATATGTTCCTCATAGGCCAAATGAATATTTTATTGCATCTATGAATTCTGCTTTCAATCGAACAGATATTCTTTTGCGGGATATCGTGACGCTGATAAATTGGATAATTATATGCTTTATTCGAAGAAGATATCTGATAATACAGACATTGCTTTGTATGTACTGAAAAGTAGATAGCAACAAAAAAAAAGTTTAGACAACTGATCTCATTCTTTTTCAATCGAAAACATTAAAATTAAATCGATATTTGTTTCTTACAATAGCATTTTCTTTTGCGACTATTCAATCGATGAACGATTTGGATCAATCATAGAATTTCTATTTCTTAGAAATTTTTTTTCTCAGTGTAGGCCTGGAAGCGTTCCCCCAATTGGAACATTCATTTCTCCCCCCCAAATTGGCATGAAGACATGAAACCAACGCGTATCGATGGAGAATTATATTTTCAATAAATGACACCGGTTTCATTTCTTAATGTCAATTAGGAGCGGAGGCATGAATTTTCGAAGCGCGGAGTAACTTCGGACAAATTCTTCTCATTCAAAAATTCATTTCTCCCCTCCCTCATTGAGATGAAGGCGAGGGTTACAGTCACATTCGCCAGATAATAATTTTATCGCCTGATGACATAATATACTAATTTTCTCATATTCATTCCGTGGTGGTTCGACATGCCCATGCACGCGCGCGCAAACGATCAGGAAACCACTACAATGACTGGGAACGAGACGGAGAAATCTCTCTCGCACCAAAGATACTCAATCACGGAGCCTGGCTTGGGATTGGAACTAAAGATTTGCGTTTAACTTCCAATCTATTGGAAATCTGTTCGAAAAATCAAGATAAAATTTGTAGGAAATGTTGTTATGAAAAGTATGGAAAAAAAAATAAATCCATCGATGGGATTTCAAGTTACAAGTAGTGATGTGTAGTAAATTCACTCTCAATGAAAAAGAACGCTAGGGAGAAAAAAAAAGTATTTTTCAAATTATGAATATTCAGAGAAAAAATATTAATTTCAATTTTCCGATATAAAAAAAAATTTCTATCAAATATTCAAGCGGCTGTGGGAGATAAAAGGTCGGAAATAGGTGTGAAGTGACCTACACTGTTTGTAGAGAATTTAAAGCTCTATGATTGTGTATACCAGGTTTTTTCCGTATTTTGCCTAGTTAAAAAATTATTTCGGAAAAACCGTTTTCAAGGGTAGTTTTTAGGTATTTTCCACCCCCACACAAACAGTGGGAAGATTAAACCCCCCTACATAGTTCCCTACGAATGAGATACAAACTCTGTAAAAAAAAATNCTGCGCAGTTGTTTGTTATTAACAATTTAGTTAAAAACAATTGAAAATTCTACTTTTTCGACCGGGAAAAATTTTGTCTGCAAAAAACACGTGATTTAAGGGGTGGGGGGTAAGTCCTGAAACATTTTGCGATATTCGCGACGGTTTTGTTAATAAAATTTCATTAAAAAACAATTTTACAAGGTATTTCCGACAATGTTGATAAAAAATAATTTTCTTCATGATTTGCATTATTTTGTGAGTCATTTATATGGTCTATGATCTATTAACACCAACACCCACTAATTTCATACCGAATTGTTTATTTTTTACATCATTTGTCAAAAAAAAATTATAAATTTCCTGCTTTGAAGACAACAAAATTTTTTCTGCAAATGAAAAGCATTAAACAAATGATGTAAAAACTAAACAATCCGCTATGAAAACAGTGGGTGTTGGTGTTAATAGATCATAGACCATATAAAGGACTCCCAAAATAATGCAAATCACGAAGAAAATGATTTTTTATCAACATTGTCGAAAATACCTNGTAAAATGTTCAGTTATAAAACTGAAAAAATCAATTATTTGAAATAATAAGAATTTTTTTCAGTAACATATAATGATAGTTTTTAATAATATTTGCCGTTAGAAGGACGGTGGCGATATACAGTAGTGTATATATACACCTGTAATAATAAGAATAATAATGATAATAATAATAGTAAAATGTTATAGTTATAAAACTGAAAAATCAATTATTTGAAATAATAAGAATTCTTTTCAGGAAAATATAATGA
>NW_021680577.1:242402-242493 GCF_001412515.2 Diachasma alloeum
TGTGGTAGTCGGTAGCTTAGTCGGTAAGAGTGCCCGGCGCGTAACTGGGAGACCCGGGTTCGATTCCCGGCTGGGTGAAGCGGAAATTTTT
>NW_021680577.1:242503-246199 GCF_001412515.2 Diachasma alloeum
GAAAAATCAATTATTTGAAATAATAAGAATTCTTTTCAGGAAAATATAATGATAGTTTTTAATAATATTTGCCGTTAGAAGGACGGTGGCGATATACAGTAGTGTATATATACACCTGTAATAATAAGAATAATAATGATAATAATAATAATAAAATGTTATATTTATAAAACTGAAAAATCAATTATTTGAAATAATAAGAATTCTTTTCAGTAAAATATAATGATAGTTAGTCGGTAGCTTAGTCGGTAAGAGTGCCCGGCGCGTAACTGGGAGACCCGGGTTCGGATCCCGGCTGGGCGAATCGAAATTTTTTCTCTCTAAATTTTAATTCTATTTGAATTTTTTTTTTTGGTCTCAAATTTTATTTTCCGCTGAGTTTTTTTTTTTTTTTTTAATGAATTTTTATTAACAAAACCGTCGCGAATATCCCAAAATGTTTCAGGACTTACCACCTCCCCCTTAAATCACGTGTTTTTTGCAGAAAAAATTTTTCCCGGTCGAAAAAGTAGAATTTTGAATTGTTTTTGAATAAATTGTTAATAACAAACAACTGCGCATGAATTCGAACCGGAGGCCTCGATATTCGGATTCAGCGGCTCAAAAAGCATAGAATCCAATAAAAAATTTTTTTTACACGAAATGTATGCAAATGACCCACCAGCTTATGGACTATATCTAGACTGACCGTTTTTTACCTTCTTGAGTTCGCAGGAATGCAAAACAATGACGCATCTAAGAACACATTGAAGTGTTTACATTCCGGACTCGTGAGTGGAAGGAGTGGAGGAAGCACTAGAGCCATAATAAATCGTAATATATTGTAGTCCATGAAACACGAGGCACAGATATCAATGTGTTGTTAAACACCTGGATTTTTTTTTACAGAGTTTGTATCTCATTCGTAGGAAACTATGTAGGGGGGTTTAATCTTCCCAATGTTTGTGTGGGGGTGGAAAATACCTAAAAACTACCCTTGAAAACGGTTTTTCCGAAATAATTCTTCAACTACGCAAAATACGGAAAAAAACATGGTATACACAATCATAGAGCTTTAAATTTTCTACAAACAGTGTAGGTCACTTCACACCTATTTCCGACCGTTTATCTCCCACAGCCGCTTGATGATTTGATAGAAAATTTTTTTTCTATCAGAAAATTGAAATTAATATTTTTTCTCTGAATATTCATAATTTGAAGAAAATACTTTTTTGGCATTCCGGCCGTGAGGCAGCGCTTCACCGACGCTCCGCTGCGCTCCGCGTCCGTGAATCACTGCCTACGTAGTCCAATGAACGAAGGTCTAAAACACGAATGTTTGCGATACAGGCTCTATTTTTTATGGAATTTGTAATTTGGGCATATGAAACTAATGGGGGATCTTTAAGGTTCACCAAGTTTGTGTGGGGGTTGAAAAAACTACCCCTGAAAACGGTTTTTTCGAAATAACTCGTGAATAACGCGCTGTACGTCAAAAAACGTAATATACAAAGTTGTAGAGCTCAAAATTCTATACAAAAAATGTTCAGGGCACTTTACCCCTATTCCCAACCGTTCATCCCCCAGAGCCGCGTGAAGATCAGATGGGGAAAAAAAATGTTTTCCATTTAAAAAATTGAAGTTAATGAATTTTTTTTTTAATTCGGAATATCAGTGTTTTTTTTTCAATAGCTTGTTAATTTATTCAGAGCGAATTTAATATATGTTGCTATTTATATCTTGACATTGAATCGATGAATTTCTTTTTTTTCTTCCATATTTTTTATTAGAACATTTACCACAAATTTTGTCCTGATCGTACCCGCGGATCTCCTATGGATTCAAAGTTAAACGCAATTTTCTAGCTGCAACCCCTAAATCCGGCGCCGTGAATGAGAACCTTTTGTGCGAGAGAGAAGTCTACGTCTCACTCCCACTCCCTACAGTATTGTAACCGACCATTTGCGCATGCGCGCACGGGCCTGTGGAACATCACGGACTGAATGCGATAAAAAGAATCATTTGAGGATTTTCGTCAGCCGTTCGCTCTCCCCCTCTCTCTCTCCCTCTCTATCTCTCTCCCTCTCTCTCTCTCTCTCTCTCTNAATTAAAAATTATTTATTTTGACCATGAGAATCCATTGATAGGCGAATGATAGACAATGATTGACTATAAAAATAATTTGATAGACTGAATTGTTTTTTAAATGAATTTTCAAACAATTGTCATTAAAGATAGCCCCTCTTTTTTTTTATATTTTTGATAGAAACTTCTACTTGGGCTCATTCTACGCGGAATGATTTGATAGACATTGATATGCACTGAATCAAAGTCTATCAATTCGATAAATTGGCGTAAAATAAGGAAAACCTAATCAGCATCATAGAAGGCTTAGGAGGGGGTTCCGAGTGGAGGGGATGCATTCTCGTTGGTAGCCATTTTTAATGGCTCAACTGATTGTGAGTTCTAGAGGGTCATAAGTAAATTAGAGTGGCTGGACATATTGTAAAATGTNGAGGGCGATTCGACGGAGAATTAGATTCCCCATCAATTAACCCTCTTTGATCCCTTAACCTCTATAACAAAAAAATATAAACTGCCATGAAAGTCATGGGCCAGTGAGANATATTTTTGATAGAAACTTCTACTTGGGCTCATTCTACGCGGAATGATTTGATAGACATTGATATGCACTGAATCAAAGTCTATCAATTCGATAAATTGGCGTAAAATAAGGAAAACCTAATCAGCATCATAGAAGGCTTAGGAGGGGGTTCCGAGTGGAGGGGATGCATTCTCGTTGGTAGCCATTTTTAATGGCTCAACTGATTGTGAGTTCTAGAGGGTCATAAGTAAATTAGAGTGGCTGGACATATTGTAAAATGTATTTTTTTAATACCATAAAAATAAGTAAGGAATATTCAAACGAAGATTTATAGAGTCGAACGTGTAACCCCGTGAGTTTCGTCTTACCCAAGTGACAGATCAAACATTGTAGTTTGNGGCGAATCGTCAAAAGTCAGTGTCCACCGCGAAAAAATTAATTTTCTTACTGGCCCATGACTTTCTTGGCAGTTTTTATTTTATTGTTACAGAGATTAAGAGATGAAAGAGGGTCAATTAATGGAGAATTTAATTCTCCGTCGAATTACCCTTTTTTCATCCCTTAATCTCAATTAGGAGGGGAGAGGTGAATTTTTAATTCGCGGGCGAATGGTGAAAAGTCAGCGTGCGCAGCGAAAGAATTATTTTGCTCACTGGCCCATGACTCTCATGGCAGTTTATATTTTTTTGTTACAGAGATTAAGGGATGAAAGAGGGTTAATTGATGGGGAATTTAATTCTCCGTCGAACTGCCGTTTTTTCATCCCTTAATCTCAATTAGGAGGGGAGAGGTGAATTTTTAATTACCGGGAGTCACTGTGCGCCGCGAAACTATTATTTTTCTCACTGGCCCATGACTTCCATGGCAGTTTTTATTTTTTTGTTACAGAGATTAAGGGATGAAAGAGGGTTTATTGATGGGGAATTTAATTCTCCGTCGAACTGCCGTTTTTTCATCCCTTAATCTCAATTAGGAGGGGAGAGGTGAATTTTTAATTCGCGGGCGAATGGTGAAAAGTCCGTGTGCGCAGCGAAAGAATTATTTTTTTTACTGGCTTCTGAGTTTCATGGCAGTTCATATTTTTTTGTTACAAAGATTAAGGGATGAAAGAG
>NW_021680577.1:246827-247527 GCF_001412515.2 Diachasma alloeum
ATTCTCCGTCGAATTGCCGTTTTTTCATCCCTTAATCTCAATTAGGAGTTGTTCCACGATAACAAAAAAAAATTTCTGAAAATTGAATGATGCCTTAAAAAATTGATTTGGCTGTCCTTTTGACCGAGTTCGAAGATGAAGGCGATTACAATAATCGTGATTTCAATTTATCTAAAAATTTCCAAAAATTTGGTATTTAAAAAAAATCATAATTCCGAGGATATATTTGAATGTCAAATAAATTCAATCATAGCTTAAAATGATTGTTTTAATTCCATTAAGTGAAGTTGAAAGATGATTACCATAGCTATATTGGTTGTTTACATATTTACAATGATTGTTGAAATTTTTCAATTTTTCATGAATTTTTCTAAAAGGGAGTTTTCTGATTGTTTCTTGAAATGCGATGTTTTAAATTTATTCAAGTATGTGTAAGTTAAATTTTTCTACTAACATTTTATTGAAAGGCTGAGGGGAGAGATAGAACTTTGGAAAACACAATCGGTTGTATAGAAGAACAGGGATAATAACAATAATGCCGCTGATAACATTCAACTGAGCTGAAAATTTGTCAACATTAGGTAAACGAAAATGTTATTTAATATAATACAATGAAATAAACAATGAAACGTCATAGAAGGAAATGATGTGCAAAATAACCATTCGGAAGCATATTGCAAATTTATTTGCAAAAATAAAG
>NW_021680577.1:249201-255041 GCF_001412515.2 Diachasma alloeum
TTTTTTTTTTACGGCCTCGGAGTCCCTTTTTCGGGTCCCATTCGGCACTCTATCCAACCCTATGCATGCGGCTGTGGATTCTACACTGTACCGCATTCGCACTTCTATAGAACATAGAAGTAGCATGGGGAAACCACAGAAAACCCATGCCGGTACAGGCGGTTCCTCTATTAGCAACCTCCCGCTCGCCGGAGCCTTCCGTTGAAAAATTTGGTTCCACGGGGAATCGAACTCACAACCTTTCGCACACTAGACTTGCGTCTAATCCACTCGGCCACCAACGTCGGTGGGGGGGAGTCACTCTGCGCCGAGAAACCATTGAGTTTTTCATAGCACCGCGAATTTCGTCGCAGTTTTTATTTCTTCATTACAGAGATTAAGGAATGAAACAAGGGTTGAAGGATGGGGAATTTAATTCTCCATCGAACAGCGTTGTTTTTATTCCTTAATGATAATTAGGAGGGGGGAGACGATGTTTTAATTAGCGGGCGAATTAATGGAGAGTCACTCTGCGCCGATAAACCATTGAGTTTTTCATAGCACGGCGACTTTCGTCGCAGTTTTTATTTTTTCATTACAGAGATTAAGGAATGAAACGGGGGTTGAAGGATGGGGAATTTAATTCTCCATCGAACAGCATTGGTTGCATTCCTTAATGTTAATTAGGAGGGGAGAGACGATTCTTTAATGAGCGGGCGAATTAATGGGGAGTCACTCTGCGCCGAGAAACCATTGAGTTTTTCATAGCACCGCGACTTTCGTCGCAATATCAATTTTTTTATTGCGGAGATTAAGGCATGAAACGGGGGTTGATGGATGGGGAATTGAATTCTCCATTGAACCGTCTTGGTTTCATCCATTAATATTAATTAGTCGGCGAATAAATCAACTGAAAAACATAAAGTAAACATTGAGTACAAGGAGGACAAAAATTCCCCTCCGACCCTGTTCCTGTGACAGCGGGACTGTTCGAGATTTTGACAATGAGAAAAGGAGCACATTACTCTAAGAAAACAGGTCTCATGTTTTACGCTATGAACAATTTTCTGACAGGATTTTTCTAGGCTCTGATCAGAGGATCGGGAAATACATCCGCACAATTGGAAAACATGGATACATGAATGATAAATTTATTCAACACCAGAAGTTTACAAAGTGTAATTTTTCACATTTTTCAAACTACAATGTTTCATCTGTCACTTGGGTAAGACGACACTCACGGGGTTACACGTTCGACTCTATAAATCTTCGTTTGCATATTCCTTACTTATTTTTATGTTATTAAAAAAATTCATTTTACAATATGTTCAGCCACTTTAATTTACTTATGACTTTCCAGAACTCACAATCAGCTGAGCCATTAAAAATGGCTATCAACGAGAATGCATCCCCTCCACTCCGAACCCCCTCCTAAGCCTTCTATGATGCTGATTAGGTTTTTCTTATTTTACGCCAATTTATCGAATGGATAGACTTTGATTCAGTGTATATCAATGTCTATCAAATTATTCCGCGTAAAATGAGCCCAAGTAGAAGTTTCTATCAATAAATTAAAAAAAAGAGGGGCTATCTTTAATGACAATTTTTTGACAATTCATTTAAAAAAAATTCAGTCTATCAAATTATTTTTATAGTCAATCANTATTCCGCGTAAAATGAGCCCAAGTAGAAGTTTCTATCAATAAATTAAAAAAAAGAGGGGCTATCTTTAATGACAATTTTTTGACAATTCATTTAAAAAAAATTCAGTCTATCAAATTATTTTTATAGTCAATCATTGTCTATCATTCGCCTATCAATGGATTCCCATGGTCAAAATAAATAATTTTTAATAATCAGGGGCTAACTTTTTAGAGCTGGCATTAGTAGATGCAGAATCAACGTTCACTCTGCGGAGAAATTCGATTTTGCCGAGAGTCGACTTTCCCAGCGGCAGAAACCTAGATCTGAGTCCTCGGCCTCGGTTGAAAATTTAATTTATTCATTTGGGCATATCTGGCCCCTCCGAGTGTTTCATTGGCTTTGAAATCATTAGAAAATACGGAATCAACGTTCGCTTCGCGAAAAAATTCGATTTTGGTGGAGGTCAACTCTCCTCCGGAAAATATGGAAGATGTGAGCCTTTGGTCCCGGGTGAAAAAAAAAACATTCATATTTGAGTCACTCAGTCAGTGAAGCCTCGTTTCATGCACGGTGCGCATGGGAGAATCTGAACAGTAAAACGCTGCCTTACGTTGAATGAATTGAATTCTCGATTGACACGCGTTGATTTCATGTCTTCATCTCAATTAGGGGGAGAGAAAAAAAATTTTACCCGGGACCGAGTGGTCATATCTTGGATTTTGCTGCTGAGAAAGTCTACCCGTGCGGAATTACTTCAATTATTATTTTATCAACGCATGCAAACGGTGGAATGAGGGTGGCTAGAATAGATTCTGCAATCCCCTCGATGATAACATTGATTCAAGTTAAAAAGTGGACAAAATAAGTTTAAAAAGAACTTATTTAATTTAATAAAATGAGATACACAATGAATTAAACGTGATAAAAGAAAATTATGTACAAAATAACCATTTGGAAGAGTATTGTTAATTTATTAGCAAAAATAACTATACTATATGTACTACAAGAGCAATTTTTAACTTGTTTAAAATAGATATTGTTCTATTGAAAAATTTCCCCAGCAGCATAACCCGCGACTTTTGAAACTCTCATAGTAGTATCCCCTTAACGCGCTATAATTCAAATCCACCGCGCCAGTGCACGGTAAAAGCACGACGATGGAACTATTGTTACGTTCCAAGCTGGTTCTCCGTTGAACAGATGGCAGGTCCAATGCCCGTGGAGCGCTAAAGCACTCTGCTCCACAAGTGCGGGAATTTTCGAATAAAAATAATTGAACACGAACACCAATTTAATTAGATAATCCAATCGAAACGTTTATATTTACTTTTCAAAATTTAGAAGATATTTTACAACAACACTTTGGGTTTGTAAAACTTGAGAAGACGATAACAATTTCTCTCGAACTTCTCGTATCCACGTATGGGGTGGATCTGCCCTTACTCTTACTCTAAAAATTAGTCTAAGTGTCGAAGATGAAGGGCTCATCCCACAGAAAAGAGTAGGGGACCAATCGTGGCCTTGAATTCAGTGAACAGTGTTGGTCTAACATCTCCGCGATCGCTCGAGCTGCCCCAGCCCCAACTCTCGAGTCTACATGACTTGAACAAAGGGCCTTACATGTGGTTTTTCGGGAGAGACAGAAAATGCTTGAATTTCACCCGGGGAAAATAAACTGTCTCCAGGAAAAGGTTTTACGACTCGAACGGTTTAATGTCAAGCTAGAATTGCACTCGAAAACTCTATATAAAAAAAATAATACAAAGGATCTTTTATTTTTGGATGGCCAGAGCTACGTCGAGAGACTCTTTAGATTTATTACTCGTTTCCTGTTTACGAGTTTCTCGAACTTACTTTCCAAAATTCTATATTTTCTTGTTTCCAAAACCGTGGGAATATTTCAACTAGCTTAAAAATAATATTGGATTTATAAAATTATCAGATAAAAATATTTGAATCTCAATGGTATAATCTAGTGGAATAATGGTAGTCATAGGGACTCTATATGGTAACTAGTGGTTTACGCGACACCTTCCCCCTTATTTAAAAAGATTGTTTAATAAACATCTTTTTATAAACTAATATTACTAAATTTTTGTAATAGCAAAAATAAACATAATTATTATTCTTAAACATTTTCGGTAACACGAGTCATCTCTTCATCACAGTTTTTGATAAATGCGTGTTTTAATTTATTTGTGTGAACAATCTTTCGTTTAACACGATCAAGAGCAATCTCTGCATTTAATTTACCATGCATGCGAATTATTTCATACGGTCCTGTCCAATTAAAGTCAAATTTCGAGGTCTTTGGTTCTTTTCTTAGGTATACATGATCTCCCACAGAGAAGTTTTTTTGATTTAGATTTTTATCATAGTAAATTTTGCTCTTTTCTTTGGCCCTTTCTNTATTTAGATTTTTATCATAGTAAATTTTGCTCCTCGGGTTCTCTAAACTCCTTGATTGGAGTGCAGAGAACATGGTGAGCAACCAACCGAGCGCGTCTCCAGTTGGCGGATAGGAGGCGGCCACACGGATTAACCAGACCTGAATGGGGAACCGAGTGGAGACACTTGGGGCCCCACAAATGGCGGGCCAAAAGAGTGGTTTACGATGGTTATAGGGTCCTCCAACCGAGAAATCCGGCGGAGAGCCTAAGGCCACGTCGCGGAGCAGCTCCCCAAGCTAGGGTGTAATGCGGGGGAGGCATCAGGACTACAGTCATGTTTTGTGGTCGCGTTGTCTTCCTGACCGTGCCAAGGCTGCATCGCGCAAGGGTTGTTGCGTCGCTAACGGTGCCCTCGGATACCAGGCGACCTCCGAGTGTAAAGTAGGAGTTTAAGCCCATCTTCCCTCACTTTGGTTATCAGATCCTCTACTTCTTGTGTCGGGGGAGGTTGTGCGGAGTCATACGGTAAGTATGCTGACCCTATGATGCATTCCGAGATTTGATTACCTCCTGTCCAGGCATTGATTCTGGCTACTGCTAAATCGCCTTTGCTGAGCTGTGGTAGGAAAGTGGCTTCTATCCCTTTGATGAGAAGGCATGCCCTTATCCTGTTTTCCTTGGGGTTTGCGTGGAGTAACTTTCCACATCCTCCCAGGCCTTTTATAGTCCCGTCCACTAACCAAGGTTCTTGGATGAGAGCTATGGCTGTTTGCATCGTAGCAAGCGTCCTGCCTAGAATGGCTGAGGCGCTTTTTCTGTGATGCAAATTAATCTGGACTATCTCAGTCGCCCTATGAGCCATCTATTTGGCTCAATCGGCTCCCTCGCTTGTACCCTCCCCTCTTTGTGGTGCTTCTCGAGCAACCTTACGGTCGCTCTTTGAGTCCCACAGTGAGGCCTGAACTTGCAGGTTTTCAGTGCCTGCAGCGTTTTGTCGCCAATCAGGGCTGAGAAGTGGGCGCTCGTAGCTCCCTTCTTCTCGCTGCCCTTCGTGACGACCCAGTCTCCGGGGTCCATCCCTGCGTTCTGCCTCTCCATCAGTTTGATGGCTATCTGGGCAGACACCTCCTCGTCCTCCACGTGTACTACCACCCGGTGCCGCTTTGGTAGCTCCTCGGGTGAAACCACACGTAGAGTCTTGCCCCCTACTTTGTTATCAGGGAATAGGCTTTTAAGCCACGTCCCTGATTCTTCGTCGGTACAGCCTACTATTGCGGCACCTTCTCTTTCCCACACCCCTTCGAAAATCGGTGCCCTAGTCCCTTCTGGTAAGGAGAGGATCTGGGACCTCAGAAGTCCCTTCAGGCCCTTGATTTCCTCTTGGGTTAACTTTTCTTCTGGGTAGTGCTCTGTGATGAGCGCCCACCTGAACATGTGAGTGGTGGCCTGTGAGTACGAAGCTCTGTTGGTTTTGTGCTTCTTCTCTGGCCGCTCCATGTTTGGACTAGGGGTGTTATTGTCGGGGGCAGTCCGTTTTCCGGGCTTCCTGGTCCCCTCACCCCTTTCGTCATTTCTTTGAGATGGAGTTTTTTGGGCTTGAGCAGCCCTTTGTGCCTCCATCTCTTTGTGGTAGCGTCGCCTTGCGGCTCCGCTGTATTTGGTCCTGTTCTTCGAGAGTCCAGTGGCCGTTTTGTCTTGCAACTGGGGCTTGTCAGCCCCTGATGCACTTTGAGTTTTGGTTTTGTCTTTATTCATACGATTCCCACGAGTACCACGGTGAAGCGATATCACCCGGGCAGAGCCGTGATTGCCCAGGGCTTGGCTATA
>NW_021680578.1:0-793 GCF_001412515.2 Diachasma alloeum
CGGCATTAACGGCAGGGGGGAAAGCCTCCAGGAATTCATAATGGGGGCCAGTTTAAATATCCCTAATAGGGGGTAAGAACCTACCTTCATAGATNAAATTAACGGATGACACGGAGGTTGCTGTTAGATGTGTATAAGAGACAGATCCCTAATAGGGGGTAAGAACCTACCTTCATAGATCGGAGACGACAGGAGGTCATAGATATCACTCTGGGGACGGATAGAGTGGCAGACATCATTGGAGACTGGAGGGTCTCAAAGGACCTCTCAGCGTCCGATCATCAACCCATAAGAATGTCCATCCACACAGTAAAAGAAACGGAATGGGTAAGAAACCCAAGAGGAACAAACTGGGGAAATTACCGAGAAAGTCTATCTGACAATCGTAGGGATATCATCCTCAGATTTAACAACCAAAAGCAACTGGAGGAGGTTTCGATTGCTCTCAACCGGCCATCATGGACTCCTTCGAGACAAACTGCAGGCTAGTTCCGAAAGGGCAGCCTACTGAGACTCCTTGGTGGTCAGAGAAACTCGGTGGGCAGAGGGGCAAGGCTAGAAAAGCTTTTAACAAAGCTAAGAACATGAGAGCGGGCCCCCGTAAGGAAGACGCATGGAAAACTTACAGAGGCTTGCTCGCAGATTACAACAAGGCAATAAAGGCAGCCAAAGAGGACTGCTGGAGGGCTTTCACAAGCAATGTGGAGAGTCAATCGGAGACCTCTAGGCTGGCAAAAATCCTCGGAACAAACAAGACTCCATATCTAAAGAGCCTATAGGCACCAGATGGCAG
>NW_021680578.1:7787-28275 GCF_001412515.2 Diachasma alloeum
ACTCTTACCGACTAAGCTACCGTCGAACCCGGGCCTCCCAGATACGCGCCGGGCACTCTTACCGACTAAGCCGACTAAAAAAAAAAATTCAATTCAAATAGAATTGAAATTTAGAGAGAAAAAATTCGGATTCGCCCAGTCGGGATACGAACCCGGGTCTCCCAGTTACGCGCCGGGCACTCTTACCGACTAAGCTACCGGGAACCACGGAAATTCTCACTCCAAATTCAACTCAGCACGCCGCCTAACCACCTTTAGGCATTAAATAAATTCAAATAGAATTGAAATTTAGAGAGAAAAAATTCCGATTCGCCCAGCCGGGATACGAACCCGGAAATATGCTACNGTTTGATGATATGCTACATGGAGGTGTAGTGGTGGTTCCCGTCACGTGGGTCGTGAGTTGACGGAAATTGATGGGATGTGATTAGTAAGTTTGATGATATGCTACATGGAGGTGTAGTGGTGGTTCCCGTCACGTGGGACGTGAATTGACGGAAATTGATGGGATGTGATTAGTAAGTTTCACCCAGCCGGGAATCGAACCCGGGCCTCCCTTCCCGTCACGTGGGACGTGAATTGACGGAAATTGATGGGATGTGATTAGTAAGTTTGATGATATGCTACATGGAGGTGTAGTGGTGGTTCCCGTCACGTGGGACGTGAATTGACGGAAATTGATGGGATGTGATTAGTAAGTTTGATGATATGCTACATGGAGGTGTAGTGGTGGTTCCCGTCACGTGGGACGTGAATTGACGGAAATTGATGGGATGTGATTAGTAAGTTTGATGATATGCTACATGGAGGTGTAGTGGTGGTTCCCGTCACGTGGGACGTGAATTGACGGAAATTGATGGGNAGCTACCGGGAACCACGGAAATTCTCACTCCAAATTCAACTCAGCACGCCGCCTAACCACCTTTAGGCATTAAATATATTCAAATAGAATTGAAATTTCGAGAGAAAGAATTTTCCGATTCGCTCAGCCGGGATTCGAACCCGGGTCTCCCAGTTACGCGCCGGGCACTCTTACCGACTAAGCTACCGGGAACCACGGAAATTCTCACTCCAAATTCAACTAAGCACGCCGCCTAACCACCTTTAGGCATTAAATATATTCAAATAGAATTGAAATTTCGAGAGAAAGAATTTTCCGATTCGCTCAGCCGGGATTCGAACCCGGGTCTCCCAGTTACGCGCCGGGCACTCTTACCGACTAAGCTACCGGGAACCACGGAAATTCTCACTCCAAATTCAACTAAGCACGCCGCCTAACCACCTTTAGACATTAAATAAATTCAAATAATTGGATTATGATCCATATTCTCTTCAAAAAACCCAGACGAAAAATAACAAAAGAGAATAGGAAATAATTTGAAGTAATTGTGTGTTTTCTGTGTCGAAGATTCAAGATTAGTCCATGATCACAGGTCCATATGATGAAAAACATCATTCTGGAAACGAAAAAAAGAAGAGGGCAGAATCGTTAGAAGGAGTTGAAAGGGATAAACAGGATCATCAGAGATGATGAATTTTTATTATAGTAGAATATACATATATTGTAACGTGTTATTTTATTTCGACCGTTCAACGGTGAAATTTACCATCCAGACGAGAAGTCATCACTGCGAGAGTCAAAAGGGTTTATGTGGGGGTTATAACTAATGCTTTGTTTTTTTATTTTTGTTATTGTATCGAGCCACATATAGGGACTTCGGCAGCCTCGGACGTCGGGTCTCCAGGGAGCTGGGAATAGGGAAACTCCAGAAAGTCATTATGTGGTAAAAGAGCTGCTTTTGTATTTGGATCGACTTCCCGCGTTGGAGGGATAGCTCGAGTGCAGTTCACCGGCGGCGCCACTTGTCGGAGGGGACGGGACGAAGGCGGTTATCGGCCGAGATTTGTGAGGCCATCTTGGATCTCCACGCCTAACCGGAAGTGATGGTTTAGGCAGTGCGAGAGAAATTACTGGACTGACGTTAGACGTCCGGTAATGATACGAAATGAAGGGAAAATGAATTGGATATTTATTCCCTATTTTGGTGAAGTTGTTTTGTGGAGAGTCACACAGCTGAGATGAAGCTGAGTATCTATTGGAGAATAAGTCTGGTTTGGTTAGGTTACAACCAATCAGAGCGGCTCATGGAACGGCCCTGGCCAATGGGGTTCGATTGGCGGGAAGTGTCCTGAACGCATGGGAGAAGCGTGGGTTTTAGACTCACTTCTCGTTTGGGTGGCGAGCGAGCTGTTGCTCTGTGGTAAACCTCTTGCTGTCGGAAAAATTCATCTTGGTGTGGACACCAGCGTCGACTGGATTTTGGATTATTTGGAGAATCTTTCGCCCTGGCTCCTGGACTAGACTCGTTGGAGATTGTGGTGAGCGGAAGAAGAGTTCCAGAAATATCATTCTGTATCTGTTTTGTATCGACAACGATTAGAATTCGCTCATTAGCTTGGGAAATTTTTTACAGCGCTTAGCGTCGGGCGAAGTGAGGCCATTAGAGTATTTTGATTTTCGGGGCGAGTTCTTATCGTCTTTTCGGCAGAGGTTAGCCTCTTTTGTATAATTTATTTTCGACGTCTGATTTTTGATATTTTATTGTGATTTGAGATGTTCGATTTTCTCGGGAATTCAGTGGTTTCTCTGAACGGATTTTGACTCTCGTTTCAACGGTTTGTTCGACGATCGGATGAGGAATTGGTGGAGCAAATCCTTTCGAATAATTTATTTAATTTTGAATTAATTTTGAGAACTACATTGATATTCGAAATTTTCGGTAATTACTTTTGTTTTCGATATTTGAAGTTGTCGTATCATTTCGTCATCGCATCGGCAGTTGAAATTGTAGCGTCTTGTTAACGGTCGAGTGATTCGTATTTGACCTTGATTGCGGTCACCTTTTGTATTGTCTGTTCCGAGGCAATTTCAGTTGCCGCTGTCGATTTCAGTCACTTCTTCGATTTGGGATAGTTTTAATATTTTATTTTATCGGAAAATTAACCTCTCCTTCAGTGATATTATTTGACTTGATTTTCGGTAGTCATTTCTACAGTTTGACTTTATTCATGATTCCGCAATTTTGACTGAACTTATTCTTTTGACTGACTAGTATTTTGTTATTTTGACCAATCATTGGTTAGGGATTTACTAGTGTATCGAGTCTTTAGCTTTTGTTGGATATTTGTGTTATTAATTTTCTGAGGGGTGATTTGGATTGAAATGAACAAGGGGGTTTATTGAATAAATTGTTTATTCCCCGGATTATTGCATTTTTGGATAATTTGTTAGATAAGAAAACTAGGTCATTTCGGAAACTCCAGGACAACCATTCGTATCGAGAACCCACCCGCCACCGCGGTTGTCTGAGCTGTCGGAGGTTGTTCTTTCGTCTTGAATAATTGTCGATTTAATTTGTTGTTTAAATTGCACGGTCCACCCGTGCTGGCGCCCAACTTTCTTTTCGTTGTTTGGTCGCTGAGGGCTGCGTATTTTTCACCGTCCGCAGAGGTGAGAAAATACGTCACAATATATATTCTACTATAATAAAAATAATAAATTGAATAAAAAAGTTGATTAAAAAAAAAATTTTTAAGTGTATTAAATTTTTTAATTAATAGATTTAATTGATTTTCAAATTTTTCAAAATTAATAATACATTACATATGGTATGTATTATATATATGATATATTATATTTTTCAAAAAGATTAATTTTTTTTCTCATTTTTTATACGTGATAGCTAAGCTATGCCGCAGAAAACGGTGACAAAAAACGTTACATGCTTTTTTTAAAAGTGGATTGGGCCCGAAAACCGCGATCTAACCGAGCAAAGCGAGGTTAGAATCGCGGTTTATCGGGCCTAATGACATAAATACATTTATTCAGAATATATGAGGCTCCTTTTGTACAATGATGATTGATCCTGATTAAAATTTTATCCAATTTATTTTCCTGAGCGAAGAACGCAGAATAGTTTCCAACGGGATCAGATATAGGAGACTCCTGTAGATCCGTTCCGGTCAACAGTCAAAACGAGAGTCCAAAGGATCCGATTATATAGACTGTCCAGAAAATGTTTCGCGTTCCATCAGGAAAATCCCGAAAATTTTCGGAACTCTCCTCCATTAATTCCAGTGGACTCCTGCATAGAGAAAACAAGCAGGGGACAGCGAGCATATGACAGTGCACAATGTGACAGTGAGCATGTTGTGAAAATGATCAATAATTTTGAGAGGTACTCAACAATTTGCCCAAAAGATGTTCTCAAAAACACGGGAGAATCCTGTGATGAATTAAATTAAATGCTTCATAGCTGTGAGGTAAGGTTGGTGGTTGTCACAATAAACTGAAAACATCAACTCTCAGAAAGAGTCTTACTGAAATTCTAATTACTCTGGGAAAATATCAATACTCGCACTCAAGAGTTTCTGTTGACTCGTATCGCTATAGCGAATAGGTAAGGTTGCGTGTTGCGATACGAGTCATCAGAGACTCTTGAGTGGGAGTTTTGATATTTTCCCGGAGTAATTGGATTTTCAGTAAGACTCTTTTTGATAGTTGTTATTTTCAATTTAATGTGACAACCACCTGCCTTAACTCACAGCATTCAATTCAATTCATCAGGGGATTTTCCCGTGCTTTTAGAATAGTAGGCGAGACGCTGCGCGCGCGCTAGTTAGGCTGCTTGGGATTGATTCTTATGCTATACTTTTTCAATCGATCATACTCAATTCCGGATATTTTGTCGACCGGATCAATTGTACTTAATTACTGTTCTAACGATTTTGGGTTTCTCCCCCGGAAACTATAATGTTACTAACTAAATAATAGTAAATAATGTAACTAATGTTTCTAAACAATGTTCCCCCTGATAAAATCCAAGATCTGATACTTTGGTCCCGGTGAAAAAATTTTTTTTTCAATTTCCACTTTTTCCACATACTTTTGAGAGTTTTGAATAGCCCGTCGCTCAAATAATCGAAATCAACGTTCACCCTGCTAAAAAATTCGATTTTGGCGGAAGTCGACTTTTTCCCTGGGAAACCCGATAATTTGACCCTTTGGCTCCGGGTGAAGAAAAATTTTTGTCAGTTTTCATTTTTTCCAGATACTTTTGAGAGTTTTTAATAGCCCGTCGCTCAAATCATTGGAATCAACGTTCACCCGGCTAAAAAAATCGATTTTGGTGAAAGTCGACTTTCCCCCTGATAAAATTCAAGATGACCTCCGGTGAAAAAAAAATTTTTTCAGTTTTCACTTTTCCACTGTAGGGGATTCTGGGGAAATCTCTTGTCTCACCGCCGAACCTTCAAAAACTACCGAGTACTTGTAAGTACGCAGAGAAAATAACCCAGTCGAGCCATTCATGCATGTTTAATTTCGAGTCAGATTTTTTTTGTGTGTTTTGTTCTTTCGGAAATTCGAGTCTCGATATGTTTTAGAGTGTTAGGTTTTCATAGGTTTCTATTGCGTTTATAAATAATCGCATAAATAATCTCGTTTTGACCATTCTCGTTGATAGATTTGCGATTCCATGCTTTGGAGTCGATTTTCGGAATTCGACAATAACTAGGGGAATACGTTCGGACTTTCGTTCTTCCCACCGAGATATTACCGAGCTCCGTTGAATTTTTTTTTTTTCTTAGAATCGTCGGGGAAATGCGTAGGTGCAGTTGAAATACTGCCGCTCAGTTAGGCGATTTGCGGGGAGCAAAGCGGATTAGTTTGGGTTAGGTGGAAGGTCACGCGTGCAATTTCGACCGTTGTTCCGCGTGAATCGCCGAGGTCGGTTTAATTGAGAAACTAAGAAAATAATTAGTCGTTGTGCGCCAGAATTGCGCTTTTAGGTTTTGAGTTTTGTTCATTTTATCCCCGGGATCCCGAGAATGCGTCCCCAACTAGGAAAATATAGTAAAAATAGTTGTGTTAAAATGACGTTCACATTAGAGTCATGTGGAGGAATTTTGGTGAATTAGTTTCGTAAAATTTGAATTGAAATTGGTGCCAATTGTTGCGCAATTCAGGTGCACGTGGTGCTGAGTCCACGTCCATCTCCGTGTGCCAAGTCGCTATTGAGCGTCATTAGTGATTCTCACGCCCTACGTGCAACCACGCGTTGAGCTCAACCACAATTCAGTGCGTTTTGGACTATTCTTCGGTGTTAGTTAGTAAAAGGAGGAAAGATTAAGTGGGAGAGTAACTTGGACGTTTTGGTAGTGCCGTGAAACATTCCTTTGGAGGAGTAGGGGAGTTGTTGCGTAGCCGAGAAGCGAGGAGTTGTGCGCGTTACTGCTGGTGAGTTTTCTTATAATTTTTTTGGTGCCGGATTTTTCGTAATTCTGGGTAGATTCAGCAGTAAATGCTCGTCTCAGGTCGTTAGAAATTTAATTGGCTATTTTTGAAGAGTATGTTCTGTGCGGTAGAGCATAAACAATGCCTAATTTTTGCATTTTTGTGCCTTATGCGCATTAGCGCTTCCCCACGGGATGACGGATTTTTCGCCTGTCTCTCTCGTTCTGGCGGTTGTCGAACCTCTCTCTCACACTCGTGCGAATTTGGAGTGTCATGAATATCCCGTACCTTTCGCGTCGAGGATTTTGAAGATAAAAATCTTAAGTTTTCGGATTTTCGGGGTCACTTTTGCGTTTGACGCCGACTCGATCACTTCGAGCTTCTTACCGTTGGTCTTCGGTCGATTATGTACCGAGTAATTAGGTTTTCCAGTGTATTAATGGACTCTCCGTAGATTACGGATTGGACCCAGGTTTATTGGGCGTATAAGTTTCCATTTTCTTTGCTTGGTTGTGACCCTTATTTAGTAACTTTTAATTTTTTTGTTATTCTTGAGAGTGAGAGACCAACTATTTTACGTTTATAGCCAATTCAGTTTATTTTACGTTGAGGATCATCGCTGGAAAAATCAGCATTTTTAGATATTCATTTTTGAATTGAGTCGGAGTTAATCCCCAGTTCTCTCCAATGAAATTCTCGGATGATGTCATCGCTGCCGAAACGGCTTAAACACCTTTTATTCCGCCGTTCAACCGAGATTCCATTCAGGATTAATCTTTTTCTTTTTTGTACCCTCGGTGCCAAGTAGTCATGATTCTCTCGTATTTCGTGAGTTTCAACATCTTATAATTTCGAATTAAATTCATTTTTGGAGAGTAAATAAAATTGAGGGAATATTCTAGAGTATTCTCAACTATTTCGACGAGGATACCCGAGTGCCTCCGAGCCAAACCGCGCCTTTGCGCGTAGTAGGGATAACTACAGGTGGACGATGTGCAAACTACAGTCACGACTGCAGTCGAATCCGATCCTCGTATGGAATCAATACCCGTTCGGAAATATTAATTGATTGGAAGTTCAAACTTAGAACTTATTTTGTGTTACAGTTTTCCTCTATACATTTCTTTTTTTTTAGAAGATCGCTAATAAATTCAATTTTTTGTTTATTTCATTTTTTTTAATTTATTATTCATTTTTCTTTTTTTTTATTTACCTACTCATTATTTTATCTTTCCGCTCTTGCCTTGAGAATGCAAGACTCATCACATCGTCCCACTGGTGCCTCAGGCCCTAATAGGGGCCCCGACATTGCATAGGACATACGTCATGCCAATGCCGTTGTAGACGGCCATGCTCGTGAAAGAGCCTTTCTCTCCCTAGTGGAACAAATGAGGGTTATGTGTGCTTGAGGTATGCGATTTTTCGGTCGAGATGGTGAGGATGTTGAACTCCTCCTAGATCGAGTGGACGAATTGATGGGATTCCTACACATTTGGGATACCGACATGCTTCAAGTCCTTTCGTTCCTATTGGACGGTGATGCCTTGTATCGGTGTCGAGCCCATCGATACGACTTCGCAACATGGCCTCATGTTCGAGAGGCCTTGCGTAGCCATTTTATTTACCCGGATTATTATGCCATTCAGCTCGGTGAAATATTAAGCCGACGCCAACAGGAGCAAGAGCCTTCGCGCAATTTTATTTCAGTCGTGAGACTATACTTCGGTCGTCTGCAGCCCTTGCTACCCGTCCCTGAACAAATCAGGATTATTCATCGGAACCTGCTTCCAGCCTATCGCATCCACATACGTTTGACGGAGCAAATGACCATGCCAGAATTCGAACTGGCTGTATTGAACATCACAAGCCTCTTAAATGCCCCTGAAGAGCCAATCATCCCTACACTGGTCCCTCGGGGCCCAGCTCCCACCAGACGGGGAAATGATTTCCCGCAACCCCCTAGAAGAGGATTCATGGATGATGTCGACGGATAATCCATTACCTAAGCGCCTCCAGCTAATGAAGATTCATTAATTTTCGGTTGCCTATAGGCCAATATACGTGACCCTGTTCATCGAGCCATGTCTCTTGACGTAATACTGTGCGTCATGGAAGGGAATATGAAACTCCACCACTGAGCTGCGAAAATCCAATGCTGTCACCGGGTTGGTGCCGAGCCGAAATCGCGAGAGTAGCGGTACCCCTCCCCTCGCTAATGCCCAAGCGGCGTCACAACCGTGCCGCCGAGTCCCGAGCAACTCATTCCGACTCGGACTCTTAGACCGACCAGTCACTTCTAACTTACTCCGACAGTTCGTACCTTCGCAAGTCTATTCGAATTACTTTCGAACCTTCTAACTTTCCTTTTCTTCCTTGCCACTTCACACCTCATTTAAAAAATTTTTTTTTTTATACAGTTACTCCTTCATTTATTCCTTCATTTTGATTAACCTCGTTTGTTGAAGTTTTATGGAATCATTTTCGTTTTTTTCTATTGCTATCACAGCCCTGCGTCATCACGCTTGAAATTAAATAGATTAATACGATCATCAACCTTTCGGAATAAATAATCCTACGGGACCTCCAGATAACCCCGACAATACCGAATCCGGTCAAGTAACTGCGCATGCAACCGCTCAAAATGCCAATGCGACTGCAGATACCAATGCCCCGTCCGCGGATTCAGCCGCTACTCATGGTGGTAACCCACCAGATATTCGAGTTTTTCCTGCAGATGCTACTACTCCCCCGTCAACCAGTGTCTACACAAGGCCCCTCCGACTGAATATCTCGGCTGGGATAAATATTTTTGAAAGACCTGTGTCTAGTGCCCATTCTCTCCCGGGAGACGTAAATGCATTTACGATGCCAGAAACGCCTAAGAAGAGGGGGGGCGACCGAGGAAAATCCCTCTAGGAACACGGAAGACCACGGCTGGTGCTCCTACGTCCCATCCACCTGCCAATGGCTCCCAGAGTCAGACTCAAAATCCTATAAATGCTTCTCAGGAAGCCAACTTCCCTGCATCGAGCACGATGCCACCGAGGGCATTCCCTCCGAATGCCCACAGGTTTGCGTTCTATCCAAACGCCCAAGAATTTGCATTCCCTCCGAATGCCCAAGGATCTGCATTCCTAAATGCCTACAATGCTGCGCCAGCCGCCTCCTTCATCCCGCAAAGGTATCAGAGCTACGTTCCTCAAGGACAACATGTCACTCAGGGTGGACCTACCAACGGATCTACTCTTCAGCCACCGAATAATGCTCTGAGAGCCAATGGAACTAACCAACGTAGACGAATCTCTGTCGATCGAGGATTCGATTGGTCCGAAGACGACAATCACTCCCACGATCGAGGCCCCAGTCGTCCAGTTACGCCCATTGCGTTGTTAAATATTATGAAGAAATGGGATATCAAATTCTTCGGATACCCCCATGAAGACGTAGAGCTAATTTTGTCTCGAGTAGATGAAGGTCTCGATTTCCTGAATATCCGAGAGCCCGATCTGCTACGTGCACTTCCTTTTGTGCTTGACGGTCCCACGTTAATTTGGTACCGTGGACACGTCCAAGAGTTCTTTACTTGGAATCATGCTTGAGAAACTTTTCGAAACCATTTTGCTGACCCGGATTATCAGATGGCCCTTCGGGACGAGGTCAGCTGATGTATTCAGGCCGAAAATGAGTCTGCGAGAAATTATTTCGCCTGCCTGCGAGGTTATTTTGCCCGCCTTCGACCTGCCATGAGCGATTGGGAACAAATGAAGTTGACCCACCGCAACATGCTACCAACGTATCGCATTAACTTCCAACTGAGGGAAGGACTGACGAGGGATGACTTGGAGATGGGCGTTTTGTGGATTAAAAGGATTTACCAAGGTAGCCTTGATCGTCGCCCGCCTCCCAGACCAGAAGAGTCAGTATGCCCTCATTTGGCCTATCGTGCACCCCGTGCCACGGCCCGCTCATCATTCAGAGGAGTCAGACGATCTGCTGCCCGAGCAGTCTAATTCGAAGAAGAAGTAAATGCGGAAGGATTCCAGCCAGATCCATGGTTGGAGGAATATATCGAAGAATTGGGACTCGACGCCGCTGCTGCTACACAGCCACCATTCAAACCGAGGAACCCTGGAGTACCACCTCGTGTTACTGCTAGGAAACCAGCTGCTCCACTTGCTTTGCAAAATGCCTTCAGGCCTAAAAATTCACGTCCTCGTGACCATGCCACAAAGCCAGCCCAAAACCCAATTTCCAGGGCTCCTCTGAGCGCTCCGACCCCACCTGCAGGTCTTACTGCCAATGTGCCTCCGACGCCAGCTACAGTGCCTCCATCACCACCTCCAGCACAACCTCCGGCCGGACCGTTTTCTATAGATATTGAGTGTTGGACCTGCAACGAGAAAAGACACCGCCATCGAGATTGTCCTCACCCTAGAAGACTATTTTGCTATCGTTGCCGAAACTCAGGTTTCACCGCGAGGAATTGCCCCAATTGCAGTGGGGGAAACGGAAATTGAGCCAAATCGACCCGGTAAGTTCATCTCCTAAGGATATTCTTTCTGCTCCGGGACCTTCACCTTGCAATACTATTGCCACTCCACCGATTGATTTTTCTCGAGTGGAGTCTAATCCTCTGGAATTAATTGTCCTAGAAACCCCTGCGGAAATGCCTTTATTGCTGAATAGTTCTGCGGAACAAAAGCCACTTGCCTTTCACGTCGATATCATCATTGGTGGATATCGCGTGAGGGCCTTAATCGACTCGGGTGCGACCCGTAGTTTTGCAGGTGCCGCTGGATTAAAATTATTCCAGAAGGCCGGAATTACAGCCTACGAAGAGTGCCTGAGAAGCGCGTAATCCTTGCTGGTAGCCAAATTGAACGAATCCAACACATGTCGACATGTTATGCCGAACTTGCTGGCCGAACTACACGCTTAGAAGTACTGTTGATGCTGACATTGTGTGAAGATTTCATCCTAGGAATGGATTTCCTAGTGGGAGCGAGAATGGTTATCGACTTTTTCGACCAGTGTTGGCATTACCGAACATTCTACCCTTACTGTCATCGTTTGTAATGGGTTGCGTATCCTGGAGAAAACGCAGGAAAAGGTGCTAGAGGAATTTTTGAAGAAAAATCTCCCTAAGAGTACTGATAAGCCTGGAATTACATCACTTACGTCTCAGAACATTGATGTCGAAGATAATCCCCCCATCAAACAAAAACACTATCCCGTGAGTCCCGCTATTCGCGAAATCCTGTGGAAGAAAGTCGAGTCGATGCTGGAGAACGACATTATTGGACCTTCAAAAAGCGAATGGTCTAGCCTAATCGTTATGGTTCGTAAACCCAATGGAAAATATAGATTCTGCATCGATTTTCGTCGGGTCAATGCCGTGACGAAAAAGGATGCCTGCCCGATCCCGAATATGACGGGAATGTTGGATGAGTGCGCCATGCGCATTACTTTACCACTCTCGATTTGAGTCAAGCCTCCTTCCAGGTTCCCTTAGAACCTGAAAGTCAGGAAATCACTGCGTTTATCGCCCCTGGGAGAGGTTTATATCACTTCCAGCGTATGCCTTATGGCCTTACCAATGCGCCAGCTACGGTTCAGCACCTCCTTGACCGGCTTTTGGGTCAGGGATTATATCCCAACCTCTTCGTCTATTTAGACGACATTATCATTGTCTCTCGCACCTTCGAGGAACATTTGAATTACTTTAAGCGGGTCCTCGACAAGATCAAATCTGCAGGTTTGAACATTAACCGGGAGAACAGCCACTTTTGCTGCTCTCAAGTTAAATACCTCGGTTTTCTGGTTAACAGTGCAGGCCTACAGATCGATCCAGAAAAGATCGAACCAGTCCTGAACTACCCTGCCCCCAAGAATATTAAATAATTGCGTAGATTTTTGGGAATGGCGCCGTGGTATCGCTGCTTTATACCTCAATTTGGGACTATCGCCGAGCCCCTGACACGCCTTACCAGGAAACAGCAGTCCTGGCAATGGACTGAGGAACAACATGATACTTTTATAGCCTTGAAGGAATGTTTGACGATGTCACCGACTCTCGCCTGCCCGAACTTCCAGCTTCCTATCACATTGCAGACTGATGCCAGTACCGTCGGGTTATGTCCCGTACTCATTCAAGTGATTGACGGCGCGGAGTCATTGCGTATGCGGGCCGCGCGCTAACGCTCGTCNTTTGCAGGTGCCGCTGGATTAAAATTATTCCAGAAGGCCGGAATTACAGCCTACGAAGAGTGCCTGAGAAGCGCGTAATCCTTGCTGGTAGCCAAATTGAACGAATCCAACACATGTCGACATGTTATGCCGAACTTGCTGGCCGAACTACACGCTTAGAAGTACTGTTGATGCTGACATTGTGTGAAGATTTCATCCTAGGAATGGATTTCCTAGTGGGAGCGAGAATGGTTATCGACTTTTTCGACCAGTGTTGGCATTACCGAACATTCTACCCTTACTGTCATCGTTTGTAATGGGTTGCGTATCCTGGAGAAAACGCAGGAAAAGGTGCTAGAGGAATTTTTGAAGAAAAATCTCCCTAAGAGTACTGATAAGCCTGGAATTACATCACTTACGTCTCAGAACATTGATGTCGAAGATAATCCCCCCATCAAACAAAAACACTATCCCGTGAGTCCCGCTATTCGCGAAATCCTGTGGAAGAAAGTCGAGTCGATGCTGGAGAACGACATTATTGGACCTTCAAAAAGCGAATGGTCTAGCCTAATCGTTATGGTTCGTAAACCCAATGGAAAATATAGATTCTGCATCGATTTTCGTCGGGTCAATGCCGTGACGAAAAAGGATGCCTGCCCGATCCCGAATATGACGGGAATGTTGGATGAGTGCGCCATGCGCATTACTTTACCACTCTCGATTTGAGTCAAGCCTCCTTCCAGGTTCCCTTAGAACCTGAAAGTCAGGAAATCACTGCGTTTATCGCCCCTGGGAGAGGTTTATATCACTTCCAGCGTATGCCTTATGGCCTTACCAATGCGCCAGCTACGGTTCAGCACCTCCTTGACCGGCTTTTGGGTCAGGGATTATATCCCAACCTCTTCGTCTATTTAGACGACATTATCATTGTCTCTCGCACCTTCGAGGAACATTTGAATTACTTTAAGCGGGTCCTCGACAAGATCAAATCTGCAGGTTTGAACATTAACCGGGAGAACAGCCACTTTTGCTGCTCTCAAGTTAAATACCTCGGTTTTCTGGTTAACAGTGCAGGCCTACAGATCGATCCAGAAAAGATCGAACCAGTCCTGAACTACCCTGCCCCCAAGAATATTAAATAATTGCGTAGATTTTTGGGAATGGCGCCGTGGTATCGCTGCTTTATACCTCAATTTGGGACTATCGCCGAGCCCCTGACACGCCTTACCAGGAAACAGCAGTCCTGGCAATGGACTGAGGAACAACATGATACTTTTATAGCCTTGAAGGAATGTTTGACGATGTCACCGACTCTCGCCTGCCCGAACTTCCAGCTTCCTATCACATTGCAGACTGATGCCAGTACCGTCGGGTTATGTCCCGTACTCATTCAAGTGATTGACGGCGCGGAGTCATTGCGTATGCGGGCCGCGCGCTAACGCTCGTCGCAATAGTTATTTTCATCACAAGGTCCACAAAGTATTTTCTGACGAATGTGGCTTTTAGGCTGAGCCGAAGGCGGTGGTGAATGCAATTTTTCGTCAGAAGGCCCGTAAACCGCGATCTAACCGAGCGAAGCGAGTTTTTCCTTGATTGGAAAATTGCGAATGGACAATTATACAACCATCGCCCGAGTTCATTTCCGTGGAGATGGAAGATCTAAATGCTTGGAAACTTGTTCTCCCCCGAGAACTCTGTTCCAAAGCCATTGCTGAATGCCATGAATTGCCTCAAGCAGGCCACCTAGGTGTCGATAAGACCTATCGGCGATTAGTTCAATCGTATTACTGGCCTAGTATGTTGCGTGATGTCATAAGCTTCATAAATCACTGCGAGACTTGTCAATTGTGCAAAGTCGAAAATGCTCTTCCGAGAGGCTTTGTGGGAAATAGAGTAATTGAAGAGCCATAGACCACCGTTGCCGCGGATATAATGGGCCCTATTACTGCCAGCAAATCTGGCCACTGTTACATTTTTGTTCTACAGGACCTGTTCATGGAGTGGATAGAAGTTATCCCGTTGAAGAGCTACTGGAAAGATCATTCGAGAACATCTCGAAAATATCATTATTTCTCACTGGGGTACCCCACGATTTTTATTTACTGATAACGGGACTGAATTTGTGAACATAGATATTCATGCCTTAGCCGCCTTAATGGGTATGCGACACCAAACGTCGCCTCCGTATCATCCCCAGGCAAACCCCGTCGAGCGGGTTAATCGCGTATTAAAAATGATGCTTCGAGCCTTCGTCGATAGCGACCATTTTAAGTGAGATTTACATCTCCATGAGTTTCGCTTCGCGTTTAATACTGCGCTTCACAGCGCCTCGCAGTGTACGCCTGCCTTTGCCAATTTTTGCCGTGAGCCTTTATCTGCCATTTCCCTTCGTCGAGACATAGAGGGTGAAGTTGAGGTTGAGTCGAGACCCCCAGAAGAGTGGTTGGAACGCATGAAATGGCTGGCGATACTCCGTAAGACCCTACACCATGCGTCGACGTCGCTTCCTTGAGAAGAAGGCCCGGGAACAACAGCAGCCCCAGTAAAGGATTGGGAAAATTGGAGAAATTGCGGATACGACCGCCCAAAGTCGTTCCCAGAAGAGACAAAACTGCGAAAACGCCAACACATGGAGATTTTGAACTCGAAGACTACGTATTCTCGTGCCTTAGGCCAAAATTTAGAATTCATCTCTTTTTTAAATAAGCGTTACTATTGCCATTGTGCCTTTTAAAATTTTTGTGTTTGGTGAAGTGTTTCTGTTGCGAATTCCGCCTATGCCTGGGTGCCAACACTTGATACGTTTGTGATATTAATATTGCTTTGATTGTATGTTATTGCACATGGTGCTTTTGGGATATATTCGCTCCCTATTTCTATTGCTTTATGGCTTATCAGTGCCTGTTGGCCCATGATTGAAAAATATACATGGAGTTCCTTGCATTATGCTGTGCCTGTATTAGCTTATGGAATTATGGCTGTGTTTTTGTACCTGGTGCCTTAAGGCGATACCCAATAAATAAGATTATTGCAGTACGACTTTTAAGTTGCCCGGCTCTCTAGACATAGAGCATAAGACGCCTTATCTCAGGTCGTGGGTTCCAGAAATTAAAAATCATCAGGCGAGCACTATGCTGTAAGGCTGAAGGAAGGAAGAAGGTCTATCACCCACGGACAACAACCCTTAAACGATGCGTAAGCCGACGTGGACCCATCAAGGAAGGTGGGTATAAGGGATTCTGGGGAAATCCCTTGTCTCACCGCAGAACCATCAAAAGCTATCAAGTACCTGTAAGTACGCAGAGAAAATGACCCAGTCGAGCCATTCATGCATTTTTAATTTCGAGTCAGATTTTTTTTGTGTGTGTTTTGTTCTTTCGTAAATTCGAGTTTCGATACGTTTTAGAGTGTTACGATAGGTTTCTGTTACGTTTATCGTCATAAATAATCTCGTTTTGAGCATTGTTGTTGATAAATTTGCTATTTCACGTCTTGGAGTCGATTTTCGGAATTCGACAATAACTAGTGGAAAACGTTCGGATTTTCGTTGCCTAGGCCGAGATATTACCGAGCTCCGTTGAATTTTTCTCTTTTATTAGAATCGTCGGGGAAATGCGTAGGTGCAGTTGAAATACTGCCACTCAGTTAGGAGATTCACGGGGAGCAAAGTGGATTAGTTTGGTTTAGGTGGAAGATCACGCGTGCAATTTCGATCGTTGTTCCACGTGAATCGCCGAGGTGGGTTTAATTGAGAAAATAAGAAAATAGTTAGTAAAAGGAAGAAAGATTAAGTGGGAGTGTAACTTGGATGTTTTGGTAGTGCCGTGAAACGTTCCTTTGGAGGAGTAGGGGAGTTGTTGCTCAGCCGACAGGCGCGTTACTGCTGGTGAGTTTTCTCATAATATTTTTGGTGTCGGATTTTCCGTAATTCTGGGTAGATTCAGCAGTAAATGCTCGTCTCAGGTCGTTAGAAATTTAATTGGCTATTTCTCAAGAGTTTGCTCTGTGCAGTAGAGCCTAAACAACGCATAATTTTTGCATTTTTTTGCCTTATGCGCATTAGCGCTTCCCCACGGAATGGTGGCTTTTTCATCTGTCTCTCTCGTTCTGGCGGTTTTCGAACCTCTCTCTCGTACTCGTGCGAATTTGGAGTGTCGTGAATATCCCATACCTTTCGCGTCGAGAATTTTGAAGATAAAAATCGTGAGTTTTCGCATTTTCCGGGTCACTTTTACGTTTACCGCCGACTCGATCACTTTGAGCTTCTTACCGTGGGTCTTCGGTCGATTATGTACGGAGTAATTAGGCTTTCCAGTGTATTAATGGACTCTCCGTGGATTGCGGATTGGTTTTATTCGGTTTATTTCGATTCTCGGGACTTTATTTGGTGTAATTAGAAATCATTTCTTTTCTGTTGTGTTCACTGCCAGCTCGTTCACTTCGAGTTTTGTACCCTTTGGCCTTGCGATTCAACCTCGCTGAAAATGAGCCGACAAATGGGATTTTTTTGCACGTTCGTTAATTTCCATGTGCCCCGACGTTTGATTAGGATTCAATTTAGTTTTACATACGCAATGCGCCTCAGTTAGGGACATTTTTATACGGTTTTCACCTCAAGGTCGCGCGTCTGTGGAGTTATGTACCGCGTTCGGCGCTCCAGCCACCACGTGCTAGCATTATGCTCTTGTCGAGCAACCCCGCGCTTTCTCGGAATTATGTTGCATAGAATTATTAATTTCTTTTCTTTCATAATGTGCGTTTGCGTTGCATTAGGGAGTTCTGATTTTCTCTCAACCCTATGGTTGTTTATGCTCTATTATCCGAGGGTTAATTCGTGATTCTTGGGATAATGGTTTTTTTTTGCTGACTGCAGCCAAACTACTGCGATTTAGGATAGGCCGATAATTCTCGTATACTTGTGGCGAGTCTTTTCCTTTTTTTTGGGTTTTCATTAATATCATTATTTTTTTTATTATATAATATTTCCTTTATTTTGGTTCTCTCTGCGTACATCGCCTAATAATTATTGTGATATAATTTGTTTGTAATAAATATTATTTTGATTTCTGTCTCTCTCACCCTCAGTACACACAATATTCCTTTTTTTTGTTATTCTTTTGAGAGATATCGTTTCTGTAAACTTTTGAGACAATATAAGAGCTCTACATTTCAGCATTAAAATTCAGTTTTCGTGTTTCTTTTTTTTGAGAATAAGAGCCCGATAACCTGTTTCCACCTCAACCTACCCCTCTCTCCTCAACCGACCCCCTGAGCAGCGCAAGCACCCTGTCACCTTTCCCTTAGCCCTTTAAGTTTAAGTGTTTTTGTTTTTTTGAATCGTGGGTTTTCGTTGTATTTTTTCGCTTCGACTTAATTTCGGTTTGTTGTTTCCGTCGAGACAAAGAACAACTGGTAGCCACCAATCTTCGAGTTTTCAGTTTTCTGACTTTACCAAAGGAAAAGAGCGAGATATCGTTCATTTTTATCCCCTGTAAAAATTGACTACGTTACACCACATACTTTTGAGACTTTTGAATAGCTTGTTGCTCAAATCATTGGAATCAACGTTCACCCAGCTAAAAAATTCGATTTTGGCGGAAGTCGACTTTTCCCCTGGAAAAACCGAAAATCTGACCCTTTGGCTCCGGGTGAATAACAATTTTTGTCAGTTTTCACTTTTTCCACATACTTTTGAGAGTTTTAAATAGCCCATCGCTCAAATCATTGGAATCAACGTTCACCCGGCTGAAAAATTCTATTTTGCCGAAAGTCGACTTTCCCCTTGAAAAATCCAAAATCTGACACTGGCCCGTGGTGCAAAAATAATTTTGTCAGTTTTACCTTTTCCCACATACTTTTGAGAGTTTTGCTCGTCGTCAGTGATGCAAATTTTCTGGTGTGACAAAGTATTCAAAGTAGCTACAACTTTCGGCAATTACGCTGAAAAAGCTAAGAAATTGTCAATTTGTGACATGCAAAATTCGAGACATACCGACTCATATTAATTGATCAGTTCGATGAATTAAAGTAAATGAGATTTCATTTCGAAGATCTCATTGAGATCTTCAGATTGGTATACGGAAAAGCCTCATGTGTCAGGGTCAATGTTCTAATAGTGGATGAGAAGACCGAATTTCAGGGTGTGATATAACGCTCAAAAGAGAAACACTATTCAATATCTCGATCAAAATTGAACCAAATTGCATGGAACACCTCGCATTTCGAAGAACAAGTGATGCTCTTTCGAATGATATATCGATATTTTCATAAATGTGATTTGGAGGGATAGAAAAAATCAGCCAAAGTTCAATTTTCAAGAAAAACAGAAAACTGAGTTCTTGTCTAAATTTTTTATAACTTCGCGAAAAATGATCGAGATAAGACGATTCACCTCTCAATCTGAAGTTTATTCAATAACCTTTTCGAATAATTCAACAATTCAGTTAGTTCCTATGTCCCAAAATGGTAATTCAACACGAAAAGCTGAAAAACTGGCATTTTTCAATTTGTGACATGCAAATTTCGAGACATAATGACCCATAACAATTGACTAAATCGATGGAATAACAAAAATGAGGCAACATTCTGAAGATCTCGTTGAGATCTTCAAATTGGTATATCATAAAGCCACATTATTCAAGTCTAAAGATTTGATAATGGATGAAAATGCCGAATTTCAGGGTGTGACATAACGTTCGGAAGAGAAACAATGAGTAATAACCCCGTCAAAATTCTACCAAATTGCCTTCCATACATCACAATCTAAAGAGGGAATGATGCACTTCAAGATGATATATCAATTGTACGATAGATTTAAGTTGGAAGGAGAGAAATCCCTTCCGAAGTTGAATTTTTTAGTTAACAAGATCTATGCGCGCGCTCTCGCGCGCGCTGATCTATTCATTTGTTGAAATGAAGAAATGGAATTCATTGAATTTTATTTTCTCATGAATACTTTATAAATATTGATAATGAATCAAAGAGGATTATCAATAGAGTAAAAGAATCTATAAAGAATTTTTCATTTTCAATTAATTATCTTCAATTTTTTTTAATAATCGGTCTCCATAAATGGACAGAATTTATTAATTTCACCGATGATATATATAATAGATGTGAAATATATATATTATATATATGACGTGAAAAAAAAATTTACCACCGAAGAATATGAAATTATGTCACTGAAGCATTTGAAAATGCCGCGTGTTTTTTTTTGTGAATTACTTCGTGTCACATGTTGACCAATCAGAATTAAGGATTAGCGGTCAGGCAGTTTCGAGATATTTCGATATAAAACAAATTCACGTTTCTTTCATCTTTAGTAAAATAGGAACACGAAAACACTATTTTTGACTGAAAGTTGCCCAACTCAATGAAAAAAGATAATAATCAAATGATCTACATGTCAATTTGGAGCTCATTTAATGTTTTCTAATGAGTACAAAATATATAGGGTTCTTTGAAAAGGGAGCTCGAAATTAGCGGCAGAACCAGGAAAAAGATCAGCGTTACGGTCACGGATTGTTCTAAGGGGGATCTTGTGGGCAAATTGTTGATTACCTCTCAAAATTATTGATTATTTTCACAACCGACGACCTTTAACTAACTGCTTTAAAGCATTCGGCCATTTACGGCCTTAATCAATTGAGATCGATGAACAATTACTTCTTGTTTTGAAAATTCTTTTGTTCCTTCTTTTGTCTCTTTTGACAACCAGCGACCTATTCAACTGCTTTTAAGCAGCCAGGTCAGAAGAGACCCATTTATTGAAACAAATAGATATTAGAGATTCTCACGATCTACAGAATTTGGATTGCAGGCGAATTAACGCAGAACTTTTATCTCAGATTTTGATGTTAGTAGTATTAGGGGCATCCTGTCAATAGTTCCAACTTTCCACCTGGTGGTGCTGGCGTCGCTGTTCGTTTGATAGCGGGCGGTGAGTGGGGGGAGGAGGTAGCGCTGGTGTCGGGTGGAAGGGGGGGGGGGGGGGGCGGTTAGGGG
>NW_021680578.1:28288-62081 GCF_001412515.2 Diachasma alloeum
AGTATCAGGTGACTATGAACGTGGAGGGGGTAGCGTCTGGCGGGTCTTAGGTAAACACAGCTGCCATTAGGAGCACTTGTCCGGAAGGGTCTGGTGTTAGGAATGCGTTAACAATAGATAATGAAACACTTGTACAAATTTTACATTTTCTGTAGAGTTTTATTCAATACTTCGGTTGGATTTCCAATAAATCCGCTGTTATAATAATTTTGATCAACATAAATAATCCAGAAAACCATTAGTGCAGCAGCGCTCAAAACCAGAGTGGATAAGAAGATGAAAAAGCACATGGTGTATTTGTCTGTTTCCACAGTGATGTGATATGGAGGTATTCCCTCCGGCGAGTTGAAATATTCAAATCTGTAGACAGGTATTGTAGTCAGGCCCATCGAGTTGATCGGAATGGAACACTCTAAGCAACAGCGTATCGACGACTATCGGGACTTACTTATAAGTAACGTTTATATCCCTATCCTACTCCCGTTATTGTTTCGGCATAGGGTATTCAATCTCTACAATTGTAATCTGGAAAGCTGGATGATATGTCAACTAGTCATTTTTTTTTCTTCTGAATTTTCAATCAAATCATTTTTTACAACGACTTACACAGTGAGGAAACGTCCAAGGAAGTGTTTTCAACCATTAAAGAGTGCGGTCCCTATGCTTTTGCCGGTCTAGTCTTATGTCTAGCCCATTTGGGTCGTTATGACGTTATCCATACAATGGTCAACGGGACAATTGGAAAAAATTAACTATAGCTTTAAGGAATAGGTTAGGAAGAAGGGATGGTTTTGAGGAGATTTCAAATGAAATAAACGAATAAATTTTACAGTATATTAAATTGTTTATTCACACATTTTTGATCAATTGATCCTTTACCGGATAGGTTTACAAATTTTCTCTTAAAGCTAGTGGCCGATTTATTTTTCATTATTTTCTTGAACATTCTTACAATTAACTTATCGTTATGTTCCCGGTTATCTGAGAATTTTCGCAAGAAAGATGACAAAGATAAGCCATTACCAAGCCAGTGAAGAACAACAACGCCATAGTGGCCACAAACGCTACTTGTGACGCTTTGGAGTTGTTTATGGTTGTATTTATAGTTTCGACAGCTTCTTCTAAGACAGCGTGCAAACCTGCGATCTCTCGCTGGAACTCCATAGCTGTCAAAGTACGTTCCCTTTTCCGCATGATCAACGTACATCGCGACCCAATGTGTTCCTGGTTGATTGGAATCATCGGTATTAGCGATGATTGCACAAGGTCGGGTCCATTGCAAAGGTTATCCGCTGGAAATACTCCTCCGATGGTGACATTGGTCGCAGGTAGAGCAGCAAGTAACTGTCGGGTATTCATACAATGACTGTAGTGGTACCTTTCCTACCCCCGGGTCCGACAACGTCACGGCCGTCTTTCGGAAGTCTCGTCGGCACTGATGGTGGTTTTAGCTTTTCCTCCGAGATCGTATCGTCACTATCGCTGTCGCTATCAGAAATGTCGTAATTTTCGTCGTCACTGCTTAGCTCATGGCCCGTTACTTGAGAGATGCGATATGCATCGACACTTCAAATTTTACTAATATCAGAATTTTTCAGCTCAACTTTTCCTGTATAAATATTTTGCCTAATCTAAATCTTTAATTTAATTGCGTTATGGCAAGCGCAGACATAGTCACCATGTAAATTAGATTCAGCATGATAAATACAAAAATGCTTATTTGCTGGTAAACGCTTAAAACTAGGCTCATAATCTTCTAAATTAACTACAGTTCTCGATAAAATTCTTTGTAAGAACATTAATTTTTCACGCCCACGCACATAGATTGTAGCCACATTTTTTGTCGCCTCTCTGAGAATTTGACCGACTTGTATGGTGTGTAGCCATAGTCCCATTCGAAACGGTGGAAATTTGAGGTTAACCATAAATTTTGACGACGAGCATCAAAATCCAAATCGCTCGCTCCGCATGGTGGTGCAATCAGCCAGTAGCCACTATGTTTTCCCTCAACTGAGAAGATGGCAATTTCTTTAGGAACAAAAGTCTCCTTAGGCCCTACCAACCCTTGCATGTCAATAATGACTTCTTTCAGTTTATTCGGAGTCATGGTACTTCCATACTCGGACACCGTTTCTCGTAGATTGATCACCTGCCATTGCGTTTTTCGTTTTTTATTGAAAAACGCAGATGGCAGCACCATCAGTGTTGATAACGCCCAAGATAAGCTTTACACACGATACAATAATGATGTTCAGTTAAACATGTTTCGATGCAGTATACACAGGGTATAACACACCACAAACCGAGAAGTAAAAGGGCTACAGCAATCATATGTGTTTTACTATTGGCAGTATTTTCAATTTTAGTTAATATATCGGCGCAGCAATACAGACAAGCGGTTCGTGTGGGTTTAGGTCCGAGAGGCACTTCTCAATCGGCCATAGTCGTCCGCTCTCGGTGATCCCTAGGTTGGAACTACTCATCTTAGCTGTTGTAATCAATAATAATTTGTCTCGTGGAATCAACCTCCACTATATTGTCATACTCGGCATACAGAATACAATTCAAATTTGTTGTGGTGGCGTCATCAGAATGCACCTCAATTCTGAGACTCCCTGTTTTAACAAGATTCCAATGTGTCGCACAATTTGCTGATAAATCTGGTGTCAAGTCAAACGCAAACAGACAATAACCCTTTGAATAATCCGATCGCGAAATATCCATTCCATGATCGCTGAAATGAACGCCAGTTCTAGTAAATAGAGTGGCATAGCTTTCCGCCTCCGTGTGAGAATTGTCATCAAAACTAGGTTGTAAGGGCCGCCCTGGGACTTGTACACCATCCACGTAGAAACTTAGTGAATTAATTCCCCAATTTTGAAAATCAAAGGGATTCCTCCCTTTATCACCATTAAATGATGCATTATACACAAAACCAAGAATTACACGTTTTGGTAATTGCCCGAGAATACCATTGTCGATGGTCTCTCCAGTAGTCCCACGATGAAGAACAAAAGATTCCACTTCCACACGGGTTATCGGATATTTCGCTGTCGTTTTAGCTAGTCTTGGCATGGGTAAGAAGAACGCCTGGGCTCAGCTTTGCTCTTCTCACTATTAAAGAAGCTTCGGTGATTATTATTTTTTAATTTTTGGTCGTTTTATCAATCAAACAAAATGAATCTTTTGACCTCACCAGGCGCAGCCGCATATCAACACCATTCAATAAAACTTATCTTGGTTGAATACATCGCAATGGATATGTCCAAGCATTTCAACTACTTTTCCTCCCATTGTCATTGTCCTTCGTTTTTCTAATCCGACATTATAAATTGTGTTCTTGGTTTCATCGTCTCTACCGCCTGCAGGGTGATCCATGCACCCCGCTGTGTCTTTGGCCCATAAAGTATTCTCTAGGTGAGTACTTTTCGCATCATTACCATAATTCAATAATGTCTCAATGTACGCTCTGTATAGATAGGCATTACTTGGAGGAGATACTATTTTTTTATTAAAAGCAACATTGATTTGGCTAAAGAGTGAGTGTAAGAAATCATTCACAGGACCCACTGAGTAGGTTGCTGCACCATTATCCGCTACAATTTTCACCCTAATTTTAAGCGGTAAATCAATATAGTCTTCTCCATGGCCGGGTACAATAAATTCTCTCGGTGAACCATCCGTGATTGATGCAACAGGATTGTATACAGGGTGTCCCAAAACCCAATGTCCAAAGTGAAACTGGAAGTTAGGAGGGTAATTCTGAATCGAAAAGTCCTGTGGAACTTTTCGAGTAGAAGCACCCTCTTCAAATTATTCGAAGTTGAAGTTGCACCAATCAGGAACACGGAATGGACGAACGCCTATCGCTGAGTAGAATGTAAGAGTGTTGGTGTTGTCCCCACCATACGGCTCTGCTCCCCTCACGCAGGCGAAATAAACGACTGCGTTTTTCGTTCGAAAGGCACGAGCAGGGGTGGGAGGAAGGAAAGGGAGAAATTGAGAAAGATGAAAAATTTTTTTCTTTTCTCTCTCGGTCTCTTTTTTTAAATTTTTGTCTGTCGCTCCCACAATAAGCTTCGAGGGACTAAAACCGTGTTCATCTCGGAGATGAGTAACTTTACGAGGAAAATGCATAAGATGTTTTTTGCATCTGAAGAATTTTCCAAAGAAAAAATTAGATTATAATTTCTCCTGTGAACAATAATCATTGAGATAATTGGAGAATCAGGGAGGTGGAACGAAGGAATGGTCCAGTTTTTCTCGAATTTGATGTTTTGTTTATTTTCGATGCAATCACCTCAAAGAGCAATGACTTTGAGAGGAAACCCATCAGATGTTTTTGTAGCTGAAGAAATTTCCGACAAAAAATTCAGATCAAGTTTTTCACTAAGAACAATTGTTATTGAGATAATCGGAGAATCAGGGAGGTGGAAAAAATCAATGGTCCTGATTTTCCGATTTTAATGTTATTTGTTTTCGATGCAATTATCTCAAAGAGGAGTGACTTTGAGAGGAAAACCCACAGGATCTTTGTTGTAGCTGAGGAAATTTTCGACAACAAATTCAGGATATGTTTTTCATTAAGAACAATTGTGATTGAGATCATCGGAAAATCAGGGAGGTGGAACAAATCAATGGTCCTGATTTTCCGATTTTAATGTTGTTTATTTTCGAGCCAATTATTTCAAAGAGGCGTAACTTTGAGAGCCACAAGATTTTTTTTGTAGTTGAGGAAAATTTCGACTAAAAATTTAGATGAAGTTTTTCACTAAGAACAATTGTTATTGAGACAATAAGAGAATCAGGGAGGTGGAAGAAATCAATGGTCCTATTTTTCTCGATTTTAATGTTTTGTTTATTTTCGATGCAATTATCTCAAAGAGGAGTAACGTTGAGAGGAAAACCCACAAGATCTTTTCTGTAGCTGATGAAATTTTCGACCACAAATTCCAGATAAGTTTTTCCCTAAGAACAACTGTGATTGAGGTAATCGGAGAATCAGGGAGATGAAACAAATCAATGGTCCTATTTTTCTCGATTTGAATGTTTTGTTTGAGTTCGATGCGTTTATCTCAGAGAGGAATAACTTTGAGAGGAAAACACACTAAATCGTTTTTGTAGCTGAGAAAATTTCCGACAAAAAATTCAGACAAAGTTTTTAAGTAAGGACAATTGTGATTGAGATAATCGGAGAATCAGGGAGGTGGATCAAATCACTGGTCCTATTTTTCTCGATTTTAATGTTTTGTTTATTTTTGATGCAATTATCTCAAAAAAGAGTAACTTTGAGAGGAAAACCCATAAAATTGTTTTTGTAGCTGAAAAAATTTCCGACAAAAAATTCAGAATAAATTTTTCACTAAGAACAATTGTGATTAGGAGAATCGGAGAATCAGGGAGGTGGAACATATCAATGGTCCTATTTTTCTCGATTTTAATGTTTTGTTTATTTTCGATGCAATTATCTCAAAGAGGAGTAACTTTGAAAGGAAAACCTACAAGATCTTTTTTGTAGCTGAGGAAATTTTCGACAAAAAATTGAGGATAAGTTTTTCACTAAGAACAATTTTGATTGAGATAATCGGAGAATCAGGGAGGTGGAACAAATCAATGATTCTGATTTTCCGATTTTACTGTTTTGTTTAAGTTCGATGGGTTTATCTTGAAGAGGAGTAACTTTGAGAGGAAAACCCACAAGAATTTTTTTGTAGCTGAGAACATTTCTGACAAAAAATTTAGAATAAATTTTTCACTAAGAACAATTGTCATTGAGAGAATCTGAGAATCAGGGAGGTGGAACAAATCAATGGTTCTATTTTTCTCGATTTTAATGTTTTGTTTATTTTCGATGCAATTATCTCAGAGGAGTAATTTTGAGAGGAAAGCACAGAAGAGAACAGCCGTTATTGAGATAATTGAGAAATTGGAAGGGGGGGGGGGAGGAAGACGTTCCAAGACGGGAACCAAAGGTAAAAACGACAAATGACGTTCACTGAAAATTTTTGTTATTTTCATTTCTTTATCGTTTTGACGGCACGTCGCGTTAGTTACTCTCGAGTGGTCGTACAGTCGGTTTGTTTCGCGATGGAGTATTCCAACGTAGAATATGCTGGTATTCATTTTTATTACGAGCTATGTGGTGGAAATGGGCGTCTTGCAGCGGAGAGTTACGCTCGCGATTGTCCTAATCGTCGTCACTCGGATCATCGTACGTTCATTGTTATCTGCAATCGCGCGAAAGAAACGGGTCGTTTGGTACCAGCAGCAAAAGGGGGACGGCCGAGGGAGGAGGATAACGTGCGGCGAGAGGAAGACGTACTGGAACGTTTCGAGGATGATCCTCGCGCAAGTGTCCGACGTGTTGCCAGGCAGATGCACTGGAAGAAGTCTTCCGCGCATCGGGTCCTCCAGGAGAACAACGTGCATCCGTTTCATTTTACGCCAGTGCATGAGTTGTTACCTGGGGACCATCAAGCTCGGATACGGTTCTGCCGATTCATCATTGATCACAATTAAGCCAACCCTGATTTCCTCCATCATCTTCTCCGGACGGATGAATCAATATTCACCAAAGAAGGTGTTTTCAACTATCACAATGAGCATCATTGGGCAGTTGAAAATCCCAGAGTGTACCGGACACGGGGATTCCAGCATCGCTGAGACCGCCTCAATATCTGGGGAGGTATTTGCGGTGATGGAGTCCATCTGCGGTTCCTTCCGGATATTCTCAATGTAAGTTCCTCATCTTTTTTTCCCCTTGATACCCCATTCTTAGTCCTTCACCTTCCTTAGGGAGCGAACTATCTTGAGTTCCTCGAGGAGAATGTGGGGGACATAGTTGGTGATGGTCCTGCAGGCAGACTGGTCTGATATCAGCATGACGGTGCTTCAGTTCACAGCACTCTTGCTGTGAGAGGATGGTTGAATGATTGCTTCCCAGATCAGTGGATTGGACGAGGTGGTCCCATATCCTGACCTCCCCGGTAATTCTCTTTTCTTCAAATTTTCCAAATTACACCGATTCCTCTTTTATTCCTCTTTTCTTTTCCCGTTCATTTCTATCCTTATCCAGATCCCCTGAGTTGACCCCGCTGGATTTTTTCCTTTAGGGCTTCGTGAAGGAGAATGTTTAATCGGAGGAGTTGGAGGACCGAGAGGCGCTAGTGGCACGGATACATGCGTGCGCAGCTCTCATAACACCGAAGATGCTGCAACGTGTTCGATTTGTCTGCAGGAGAATGGCGGGAGGTTCGAGCATCTCCCGTAGATTGTGTCGGGTGTAAGATCCGTTCTTTTTAGGATGACGGAAGAAATCGGCCCTTTTCAGGGCCACCTAAAAAATTGAACGTACGGTGATCTCTTTTCCTATCCGAAATATTATAGGAATTTCTTGTTTGAAAACTTTCTCAGCTACAAAAAGATCTTGTGGGTTTTCCTCTCAAAGTTACTCCTCTTTGAGATAATTGCATCGAAAATAAACAAAACATTGGAATCGAGAAAAATAGGACCAGTGATTTGATCCACCTCCCTGATTTTCCGATTATCTCAATCACAATCGTCCTTAGTGAAAAAATTAGTCTGAATTTTTTGTCGGGAAGTTTCTCAGCTACAGAAAAGATCTTGTAGGTTTTCCTCTCAAAGTTACTCCTCTTTGAGATAATTGCATCGAAAATAAACAAAAGATTAAAATCGAGAAAAATAGGACCATTGATTCGTTCCACCTCCCTGATTTTCCAATTATCTCAATAATTATTGTTCACAGGAGAAATCATAATCTAATTTTTTTTTTGGAATATTCTTCAGCTGCAAAAGACATCTTATGCATTTTCCTCATAAAGTTACTCATCTCCGAGATGAACACGGTTTTAGTCCCGCGGAGCTTATTGTGGGAGCGACAGAAAAAAAATTAAATAAAGAGACCGAAAGAGAGAAGAAAATGATTCTTCATCTTTCTCAATTTCTCCCTTTTTTTCCTCCCTTCCCTGCTCGTGCCTTTCGAACGAAAAACTCAGTCGTTTATTTCGCCCGCGTGAGGGGAGCAGAGCCGTATAGGACTCACCGTAGCCGTACGGTGGGGACAACACCAACACTCTTGCATTCCACTCACCGATAGACGTCCGTCCATTCCGCGCTCCTGATTGGCGCAACTTCAACTTTGAATAACTTGAAAAGGGTGCTTCTGATCAAAAAGTTTCACAGGACTTTTCGATTCAGAATTGCCCCCCTAACTTCCAGTTCCAGTTTGGCAATTGGGTTTTGGGACACCCTGTAAAGTCCAATGAGATTGTTCGATACTCGTTTTTGGTGGCGGAATGGTGAACAAATCGAGCTCAGATTTTGCACACTCGGACGAATGTAAATGAAGGAAAGACATTTTCAATTGTTACAAAAAATACCGTGCACACTACGTTTTTTGATTCTCTTCTTCTTCTTCCGCCTCACTGTCTTCTTCTTACGCCCGGCGTGTGTCTTTTTCTTACGGATTGTGGGGGACGTTTTACCTCCGCGGCGCTTTACACGTTTATGAGTACGCCGGTGTTTTCTTGATCTTTTATATCCAGACCCAGACATCAGTTGTTCTAGCTTATCAGTTGCTTTCCACTTCAGATTCATTCCTGATTCGGTGAGACGTTTTTACAATGATTCTTTCAAAGGTATACGTCGTGTGGCAACATCGCCCAATATATTTACACCAGCACTCAGTGCTTCTTTCTCGATGGCATGAGCGGCACCACCTAAGAATGGAAGTATGCGACGAAACAGTCCCCCGAGGAAAGCACCGATTCCGTGTCCTTTCTGATAGGGAATGTACCGCTATTCACTACGGCACAACTCATCACACCATTTTATTATGGCACAATTCATTACAGTTAATTTCATTACAGCACAATACATCCTAGTTGAAATCATTACCTTACAATTTATTACGAGACAATTAATTTCATTACAATTTCATTACAGAGTTTTCATCACGATTTCATAAAGTCTTCAAGTATTACTTGTAATATTTCATTAGTAGAAACACAGTTTATAGCGTCCAACAAAATCATCCCATAATTCGTAATGCAAAATTCACGGCTGAATGTTATGTGCAACTCCACTCAAATAATCAAGAATGTCACGTTCTTCACTCCAGTCCATAACTACTGCTTGAAGACGGGCCTCACAATCAAGGTATCTTTTCCTTTTTTCCCGTATGACCGATCGACCAGCATTGTACTGCTCCCACACTGACTCCGTCGATGCTTGCTCAACTTCCATGGCATGGATGAATTTCCCAAGCTGCTCGTGGTTTCTTCCCACACGTTGGTGGAAGGCATTGTGCCAACTCTTCATCGAATTATTCGTTCTCGGATCATTATTAATTGTCGCAAAATAACAATTCCAAAGCTCAACTGGAAATCGTCAAGTGACTCGTTTATTACGACGAACAGCACCAATCCAATTATCTTTGAAGTATTTAAGATCCGTAACATATTCAGCATGATCAACACAATATTGAGATGCCACCAAAGCATCGTAAGCTCGAGCCACATGATCGGGAGGAACAAATGCCAGTGCTATTAGCATTTTATCATGTAAAGCAAATTCATCATTAGTGTTGTACCGGCCCTTCTGGCCCACCGTACGGAGATGACGAATATTACATTGTGTAAAATCGAAATAGCATCCATGAATAGAAACATCAGGGAGAACAGATTTAACAGCGTCAATAAAGGCCAGCTCAAAATCAGATATAAACACTTCAGGCTCCAAATGAACATCAACAATTTCAATAATACTTTTCAAGATTCGATTGTAAGTACTCTCACGCCTGGATGTTGTCAATACGTACACCAAGGGCACAGACTTGAAATTGGGCTGCCCAGTAGTGTCCTTATCCTGTGTAATCCCTCCATGAATAGTATACAGCTGGGAAACAATTGTAGGCACTAATGAAAATGTTCCATCGCTTAACCAGATTCGATACGAACTCAAATGCCGTAAATTCTCGATCTTTGCAAAAATAAGGTAGCGATTATGACGAGATTTATTATCATACAACAAGAACTTATCGCCCCGTAAAGTCTGTTGATATTGCTCTGGAATATTTAGCTCACTTATTGTAGTCGGCATCATCAACTGCGGATTACCTTGCCTGTGATGGTGTTGAATGTGTTTCTCCAATGTATACGAGCTAGGTAATTCAACGGCAGTACTTGTAGATGCCTTACCCACGATTTGCCCAACAATAACATTTGGGTCCTCGGTTCCCTTTGCACGTTTACAAATCTTATTGACTAATTTCCGAGCCTTTACTCGAGCAACATTTGCCACGTGCTCATGTTCTCCATAAATAATAATGTTCCTGCAAAAAAGAATAGTAAAAAATGAATGCAAAAAAAACAAAAATAAATTGAGATACAAAATCAAATCACATTAGAGTAATCACCTACCATCTTTTTCACATGAGGTAGTACGAGCAAGAGTATTACAATGGTGAACCGTCGCATAATCAAGGAATCTCCAGGTAACTACTTTAGTTGAAGAATGAACACGTAACTTTTTAAACATATAGCCTTCGTGCACTAATAATTTTTGGCCTCTCTGGCTCAACACAAAGTGCAGAGGCATCTCGACACCGCAGAACACTGATTCCGTACAATGAATGGCAGTTAATGTCCCACGGAACTCAGGACGATCACCCCCCCCCCCCCCCCCCCNAATCCCCCCCCCCCCCATTAATCCCCATTGACCGCCAATTTGGGGGAAATGAATCACTCAGGTTAATAAAATCCTAAAGTTTGAATTACAATGAGAGGGAAATAGACGCAGAATTCAAATTTTCAACTCAATTAATAAATCCCGCAGTAATAAATATTACTGTGATGAACATTGTCCACATAATAAGTAATGCTGTAATGAATGTGTCCGTGATGTGTTTTTGTGATGAAATGTGCCGTAATATTACAAAACTGTAATGAATAGGGCAATACCCCTCCGCCGGCCTGCGTTTCATAATATGCGATGTAATGTGACATCTTATGTGTCCATCCGTTTAAAATGAAGTGTGAAGTTCAAAGGCCCGTACTCGAATGGTATAGGCCGTCCTTGGCCATCTCATATCTATCTCGATTGTACGAAATCCATTTTGCAGTAAAGGAATATAATTAGGCGATGAAAAAGGAATTGTTCTCGTGCTGCTATACGTCAATACCGTTTGTCATACCGTCATACCGTTTGTGATGTCCAAAAATCTATAAAAATAGCTTTTTCTATCATTTTCAAATTATTTTCAAATATTCCCGAATATTTCATTCAAATTCAGTTCAATTTCACCATCACGGAAATCAAAAGTACAAAATCATCAGGAAGAGGTTTCACGATACAGGTGAGTGCAATCGCCATTGTGACAGAGTGTCACATGCCCGGGCAGTGAACCTCACCTGCGAAATCACGCGCTGTCAAAATTGGTGAATTGCCAGATCGACTCCCTCTAAGAATAAGAGGTGGGAAAAATCACGCCATAATTTTCACCAATCAAAAATCGATTCGTATAACCATCATGAATCGATCCGCTCCCAAAAGTCAAAATTACAAGACAGTCTAGAAGCAACCGCGGAGCGATAATTTGACTTGGTGGAAATTACTTTCCGGAATCGATCTATCTCTTTCGGTCCTCCCATACTATAATTCGCGATAGAGTCGATATAGTGCGTGGTACACTATTTCAATAATAGTAAACAGCTAAACAGGCGAAAGTGTATAGGGATACTGCATCCTTGAGTCGAAAGTAGGAGTGTTTCTTGCATTTTAAGAGGACTAATTCATCAATTCCGGCGGGTGTGGACATTCTCAAAAACAATTCAAACTCTGTTTTAATTATAAGCCAGTGGGTGAACGTAGTGCAATAAGAAGTATTCATAATAGAATAAGGGCCCTTATTCTCGTGAAGAAGGACGATTGTGTTACCGAAGGATCCACAACATAAAAACCTAAGGACTAAATTACTAAACATCAATAAATTGTGAGTTAAATATTTAAGCACTTTCAATACTTCGAAATCCAAAGTAATCGGTTATCAAAATTTTATAAGGAACTTTCCAGGGATAAAATTTTCAATTCTTGCTACATTTTAATAATTGAATATTTGTTATAAATTTTACATGAAATTCTAGATTCTATTCGAACTTTCAATTTGTATTTTTCCAAGGATTAAGAATATAGATGATTACTTTTGAGCACAAAATTTACTCGGAATCTTTTGATGATTTCTAATCCATCAAAACTTCCTCATCCTTAAATTCTCTTTTCGATATTCCAAATTAGTAAGGTAGGAGTAGGAGAGATAAATAAAAAAAAGGAGAGATAAATTAGTAAGGTAGGAGAGAAAAATCAAACCTAGCGTCGTCCAAATTAAATTCAAAATATAAAAATATTTAGCTTCGTTTCTAAATTTGAAATTTAACTTTTTCATATTTTTATATCAAAAGTTCTAGTTTTTATTTTCCGTAAATAATCACTTTTTCCTAAAGTTGTCTTCCGATGCTGACAACGTCTTCAGACATAACACATTGAAAGGGGCTATACATAATAGCGAGGTTTGAACATCATCTGTCACATATGGTCCACATAAATCACAATATATTGTGACGTGGCAAATCCGTCACACATATTTATTCTGTCGATCGACCGTTTCGCGTATGGGTCAGAATGAAAATCACCAGGCGGGAAGTCAAGAAACCGATAGCGAAAGCCACGGATAAGAGTGATTGAGGTTTGTTTCAATTTTTTTAATTATTTATTTAAATTAAATCAGGCACTTTCGTGCTCATTGGGATGGAGCCACCGCCTTCGCGGGACATCGAGGGACTGATGATCGCCGAGAGTCTCCGAAGGGTCTTCAGGTGAGCCTCAATGAGACTTCGGGTTGCCCAGAGGGTGCCACTTTCCAGACATGACCGAGAGGAGATAAAGCTGAGGGCAGTCATGCTAGGGAAGAAGCATGGAGAGGGAAATCACCAGTTGCTGAGGGAAATGTTTCGTCAGGACGATTTAGACAGCCTGGGGGATAGATGAGGCTCTCAGGAGATTTATAGAATTGATTATAATTAGAATTCTATGAAATAATATATGATGAGATGGGGAATGGTGGATTTGTGGAGTCCGGAGGTCACTGCGCATGCGTTGATGAAATGAACTCAACCATGTGCTAGTGACTCTAGAATTCATTGGCGGATCGTTGGAGATGAGAGCTAATAGGAGCTGTTGCCGCGTTCAAGGCGGTTAGCGTCCATGTGGGATCGGGATTGAACCTCACTTCCCGTTTGGTGATTGTAGGAGACGCCACGTGCTGTCGAAGTTTTGTTGAGGCGTTTGCTGAGGTTTTGGTGGAGTTTGAGCAATTAGCTTCGGCGGAATTGTTCGGGGACGTCGATCATCTCGTTGAAGGAGCCTGGAGACCTGGATTTGTCCTGGAGATAGTTTGGAGGAGAATTGGTTGACGGCTTGGGGACGTGACCGATCAGTGGACGGTGAGCATGGTGGTAGTCCTCTATTTTAATTTGGTGAAGTGAGCAGGGCTTCTGTTAGTTATTTCGTTGTATGAAGTCCCGCAGGACTGATTAAAATTCGAGTCAAATATTAGGTGAAGCCCTGGCTACTCCGATCAGTGTTTTTTTTTTTTAATTTACTTGTGGGTTTTCTCTCATGTCCGTTTATTCCTCCATCGTCAGTGATGGTGGCTTGGGCCAATCTCAATTGTCTCTAATTTGTCTCGCGATATTGTGATTCCATGTCAAATTATCATCTGTAAATTCTGTGCATTTCGATGTTGAATTTGATTTTTGGATTCCGTGAATCTTGAGATGTGGTTTGAGTTGATTATTAGTGTTGCGTTTACTAGGGATTGGGTAAACGGCCGCTCTCACTATCGATGATAAATTTGGAGGAGATTGAGCTATGTGAATTTTGGATCTCGTGACCTTGCTTTGTCTCGCTGGCTTTTGCCTCATTCTGTTTGATTTTCGGTTGCTACCGACAGTGCTACTTGTCACGAGAATCATTCGATTTCATTATTCTCTGTGTTGTTCAATTTTCACATGAATTATTTCGACTTTATTTTCAGTTTTGATATTTATTTTTCTTGACTCTGGAACTTTACTTTTAACATCGACTTTAGTTATTAGTTCGACTGTTATTTTGACCTATTGTAAGTAAATCAAAGAAGGGGATTTTATTGGAATATTCAATTTATTTTCTATTGAGTCATATTTTCTTTTATATTAAATACAGTGATACCCCAGCAATTAGTTTCTTTTATTTTGAGAACCCAGACACATTTTCAGTCTGAGCTCCTTTTAGACCCGTAACAGCAGTCTAACACTGAGCTAGAGGAGACCGGATTGGAGTGCGGGCTAGTATAATCAACTCATCGTTTTCTTTGTTCCAGTGGTCGTTCTGGTAAAAACGACCTGGCGCTCAATTGTTTGTATTAAGGGTTGTTTTGGGTGTCAGAGGGCTGCGTAGTAAATCGAGGGTTCCGTGAACTTCAGACATTATGTCACATTATGTACATACGATCGGGAAAGACTCGTGCCAGGCTAGCACGGGGGTTTGCAGAAATTTTTTCATTTTCTTGAAAACCAAGACCGTTATCGCCTCCAACATCCTGGTCAATGCCCAAAATATTTCTCAGCTTCCACGACAAATTAAGTAAATGTATTTGGCCTCTACATGATTCATTTCTCACGCATACACGATACATCTTTAGATAATCATGCTCGTGTTTCTTTATTTCAAATAGTATATGATTACCAATCTGTGGTACGTGATTCAAAGCTTTTATCAAATGCTCCAGATTCTCGTATATTCCGCGGGGAACAGCATAGGCTGAGTTTTTCTTTGCTCATCCACAGGTTCATCCCCTTTGATGTAGGCTACATCCGTCATCTCTGCTTTGAATGTGCAATAGACTACAGGGGTATTGTAATTCTGTGAGACCTACAACCTATGTGCATGTCAAACGAACATCATGCGGTAGATATGTTCTAAATCTCGTTGCTGTATTATCTGGAAAATATTCCATGCTACTGTCACTCAATAAAACCATATAAAAATTATTCCTATTTATTTTTCATTTTTTAATGTTTTCTATATTCGATGCAGGAACCCATGAATTGAATTGGTCAGGATAGCCAACCCACTTTACTAGCACCTGTTTGTTCTTTCCTTTCCCTTTGGTTTTCAATATTTTCTCGATCTCATATGCTTCGGTAGTGGGGTCTTTGTTCACTAGCGCTAGTTCTTCTTCATAGAAAAAACCGTCGATTTCTTCTCCAGCTAAATCTTCAAGCTCATATGTTGGTAGTAATTGACGCTGGCGAGCAGGTACATTTTTGAAAATTTCATCACTTCAGTTGGACTCGTATCCTTTCTCAAAGACCCCTTTTGTCTTACTGATACGAACGTAATCATTCACTCTGTATTTAAGCGGACGCTGAGAAATTTTTTTATCTTGACGCTCATGAGATTCATTTATATTTTCTATTGCTTCATACGCATTTGCAAGTATTACTGACGTTGGTGTCATTTTAATTATGTTATGATATGACTTGTTATACGCATCCACAAATTATTGCAAAACATCAATGTATCGATAAAATTTTGTGTGTGTAAATATCGCCACATTCGTTCCGTCAATATTCTGCTGAAACGCTCCACTATAGCAGCTTTAATATCAGGATGTCTCACAACACGGTATGCTATATTTTCTTTTTTAAATAATTTTTATACCGTGTTGGCGAGGAGCTCATTTCCACGATCTGTTTGTAATAGCCGTGGTTTACGTCCTTACGCGAATACATGTTTGAATGCTTCACGAACAGCGACCCCTGTCTTATCGGCCATTGGTTCCACCCGTGCAAATTCGCTTACAACCTCAATAACTGATAATAAGTACGTTGTACCGTCGTTATATGATTTGAGTTTTTGCAAATCAATCAAATCTGCCTCCTACACATCATCTATCGTATCCACATTATGATGCAGTCGTGGAAAACGTCTTCTTATAGGCTTATGAAGAGTATAAGCATTCTGCGCATTACGCCACTGAACAATATCTCGGCGAGGTATTTTTTTCTCATGCTTCTGTATAATTCTGGTGGCCCCCGAATGACCAGCAGGATCCTCGGGTTTGTAATAAGTATCCTCTAACTTAACCTGCTCCATGCTTTTATTGTTGAATTATTAGATGAGTCATTATTACCTCCGAACGCTATTCTTTTACCCCTTTGTGGTGTCTTAGGCGTGAAATAGTTATTTGGGGAGTGTAATTGTTCATCCTGTGTAGGCGTATATGTGGCCGCTGGTGAGCGTATTGTCCAGAAACTTTTCTTACCAACAAACTCTTTAGGTGTATTGATATCCTGTAAGAAAGCAGCAAATAATTCTCTTCCTGTTGCTTTTATCGTCTGGCGATGCCTCAACGAGTCATTCACCAAGTCAACAATATTCGACGCAGCTATACGGACTCCGTCCAATTGGACAATACCTGACGCATCCCACCTCAAACGCCTTTGCCCCGCAGATTCTTGAATATGCTTAAGTAATGCGCTAGCTTGTTTTCGATACTTTTTTGGTACGGCTGATATGATAGAGTCATTATCATACGTGAATTGTTGATAATGACTATCATACCTTCGGTGGTATGATAGTCTGAATTAATGCTGAAAAATAATTTGTTGATTTTTTTTTGTTTCCTTTTATTGTTAACGGTTAGGAGAAGTTAATGAAAGAATGCCAAGAATTTGGGAAAAAGCCATGCGGCATAAAAAACCCAAGTTTATTTAATACACTGAAAAAAAATGAAGTACGTTGCACTGCAAATGTCGATTGAACTAAATTGTTTGTGTGTTGGTTCACTTTCACTGCCTTATGCTACTTGAATTATTCTACTTAATGAATAATCAAACTTAATGCTAAATTACACTGATAGGACAATGGTTTCAAGATCGTTTGTTGGTTATGAACAGGCGTGGCATGGAAGCCACGCGGTGACAAGGAAGGCGTCCCTCCACAAGTCGGTGAGATTCGGTTTCCCTGATAGTATTCGGGGTGAATTTAATGTGTTTTTCAAACAACAATTATTTAGATTAGTTAATGATTGAGATTTTGTTTTGTTAGATTAAGATTCGTTATGTTGTAATTGGTTTATGGTAAATTTCTTTGGTTGCGTATATAAGAACTTTCTAGAAGCACACGTTCACTTAATGAAAACTGAACGAATAGTGAAGATGCCGAGAGACTCGCTCGCTCATGCGCACGACTGGAGAGCATAGTCGATAGGTGCTGCCCTCTCAGTCGCCACATGAACACGAGCCCTCAGTTCGTAGTCGTGACGACGGAACATGCTCCCGGGGAAAGCTGCGAAATAGTTAATCAACTGATTACTGTTACGCAAGTTAAAGATACAATCGCAGATTTTTATAATGCTAAAGACATTCAAGTCACAGGTAAAAGACAAAGTCGGGTAATGTTGCGCTTATAACTGCCGCTGGCAGTCTTGACTAAAGCTACTCGAGCAACACCGTCACTTCCGGGAAACAGTTCGTTTATGACGCCCAAAGGCCATCGAGCACAAGTGTTCACATCATCCATCAGAAGGACTACTGATCCGATTTGAAGTTCAGCATTCGACGTATGCCACTTTTGACGAAGTTGAAGTTCATGGAGGTATTCTTTATGCCATTTACTCCAAAAGTCCTGTCTTGCTTTGGTGATGAAGTTGTAAGTTGATAATCTATTGTCTGGAACTGAGAGAAGATCCCTTTCGGGCAGAAAATGGAATGGGCGGCCTATCAATAAATGCGCTGGTGTTATGGCTGAAGGATCATTGGGGTCGGCTGAAAGAGTACAAAGAGGACGCGAATTCAAAATTGCTTCAATCTCGACTAACAATGTATTTAGTTGCTCATATGTAAGCTTGTGATCTTTTAAAATACGCTTCAAGTGATGCTTGAAACTCTTCACAGCCGCTTCCCAAATCCCCCCGAAATGTGCTGAAAGAGGTGGATTAAAATGCCATGCAATGCGTTTCGTTAAAGCGTAATTCGCGATATCTTCCTTGAAATTATTCGAAGAAACGAGATCGTAAAGGTCGCTAAGTTCGCGATTTGCTCCGACAAAATTAGTCCCGTTGTCTGAGTAAACGTGTTCCGGAACTCGTCTTCTACTGATAAACCTTCGAAAGGCTGCCAAGAAACCTTCGGTCGAGAGGTCAATAGCGAGCTCTATATGAACCGCCTTAGAGGCCATGCAAACGAAAACACAACCGTACGCCTTTAAAAATGATCGGTTTCGATCTTTCTTCTCTTTGATCAAAACTGGACCGAAAAAATCGAGTCCGGTATGTGAGAAAGCCGGTGCTTCATTAACTCTAGAACGCGGTAAGTCTGCCATTTGAGCGTGAATGGGCTTTGGTCTCTGTCGGATACATTCGACACACCGATGAACGATCCTTCGTACTTGATCTCTCCCATTCAGTATCCAGAATTTAGTTCTAATTGCATTAAGAGTGCTTTGAATTCCCGCATGGAGGTTAGTCTGGTGATATCGACGAATGATCATGTCTGTAACAAGATGTTTGCTAGGCAAAAGAATAGGGTGTTTTTGAGCATACGAAAGATCGGATCGCTGCAGTCGACCCCCCACACGAATGATTCCCTCCTCACCAATAAACGGATGTAATTGGTCAAAAGAAGTTCCTCTTAAATGAGATTGAAATGGACGATCACCCGATTGGTCCGTTTTTCCTTTTCGAAGTTCGGAGGCAAATCGCTCCCGTTGGATTATCCGAATAATGCGACGTTCAGTATCACACAGTTCTTCAATGGACAACGGAAGACCCCGCAGAGTTGGTTTCGTCCAACGCAACATACAAGCGATGACTCTCAATAATCGTTCAAATTCCGAAAAATGTAAATAAATGGGTTCTGTCGAAGTTTCTGTTAGCAAACAAAAGGTTTCCTTTAAGCCAGGTAATTTAGTAATTGATGGTTCAATCGATTTAGGCCAGTAAGAATGTTCTAAAACTAACCATCTGGGACCGGACTTCCAGAGGGAGTTTTTTACGAACTCAGATGGAAGCTGTCCTCGCGATAACGCATCAGCCGGATTGTCTGCGGATCTAACGTGTTTCCAAATAACCTGATCTTTTAATGTTTGGATATCTGCCACTCTATTGGCTTCAAACGGTCTTAAGAGATGAGGAGCTTTCGCTATCCAGTGAAGAACGATGGTGGAGTCGGACCAAAAATAAATTTTATCGATGGGAAACTCTAATTGTGGATTAACTTCTAGATATAACTTCTTGAGAATAGTCGCGGCGCATAGCTCTAATCGGGGTATGGTAAGCCCGTTCAAGGGAGCGACTCGAGATTTACTGCTGACTAAAGTGATCGAGACCTCACCCTGCGCGTTGTAGGATTTAAGATAGATGCAAGCTCCATAGCCGTGAATGGAGGCGTCACAAAATCCATGAATTTCGCACCGTGTAGGATTAGCGAATGATATTTGACGCGAGAATGACACGGATTCTAACTGCGGTAATTGAAGTGCCAATGATGTCCATTTAGAATGAATGTCTTGCGGGAGGGATTCATCCCAAGTTACCTTGGCCCTCCAGCATTCTTGAATTAAAACCTTGGCGAAAAGTGTTACCGGCCCTAATAACCCGAGTGGATCAAATATTTTTGAAATTTCGGAAAGAACTTTACGTTTAGTAGCAGTAGTCTCGGGATCAATTGATTTCTGAGTGTATTTTAAGAGATCACTCTGAGAATCCCAAATAATTCCCAAAGTTTTCTGAATTGGATCGGTTTTAATTATGCAATCTAAGTCGAAAAATTGTTTATCAATGGTATCTAACGCTGTTTGGTGATTGGAGGCCCATTTACGAATAATGAAACCACCCCGAGCCAGTAAGGCTATCACTTCATCGCGAATCGCTAAGAGCTCTTCTACGGAATCCGCTCCTGAAATAAAATCATCCACGTAAAAATCGCGAAGCACGAGTTTACTCGCGCGCGGAAAATCATGTGCTTCATCCTTAGCCAGTTGTTGGAGAGTGCGAACTGCCAAGAACGGAGCAGCAGCAGTCCCAAAAGTGACGGTGTTGAGTTGAAAGGTACGTAATTGTCCCTGATGATTCCATAAAATTTTCTGAAATTGTCGATCATCGGGATGGACCAAAATCTGACGGTACATTTTTTCAATGTCCGCGGTAATGACATAGCGGTGAATACGAAATCGAAGAACCTGTTCGAGGATCGTGTTTTGAATGGTTGGGCCCACTAATAGAGTGTCGTTGAGGGAAATACCGGTGGAAGTTTTCGCTGAAGCGTCAAACACTACACGAAGTTTAGTGGTTTCGCTAGATTCTTTTATGACGGCGTGATGGGGAAGATAATATCCCCCCTCAAGATCGCTGCAAAGGGACATATGGCCTAAAGAAATATATTCTTCCATGACCTTTCCGTATTCGAGTTGTAACGAGGGATTGTTGGATAGCCGTCGTTCTAATGAAGAAAAGCGCCTGATAGCCTGGTTACGAGATTCGCCTAAATTGAATTTCGAATCCCTGAATGGAAGACGAACGACATACCGACCAGATGCATCACGCCGCGTATGGGTAACATAGTGTTGTTCGCATGAAACTTCATCACGCGATCGGACCGGTTCGTGATCGAAGTCTTCGATTTGCCAAAAACGCTCTATGAGTTTATCTAATTTAACGACGTTGCACGGAGCTCTTGTTGACGGGGTTAACATTCCTGATCCCCCTGCTACTATCCAGCCTAATCGAGTTTTCTGCAAGATAATACTAGAGTTTCGCTGGACGAGTTTGATTTGACCGATAGCTAAAACTGATAGCATGATGTTGGAAGCAAGGAGGAGATCGATAGATCTCGGTAAGTGAAATTGAGGATCAGCAAGTGTAAGATTTTTAGGGATAAGAAATTGGTTTCGAGGGAATACTTCATTTGGCACGGAGTCTGCTATTTTTGGAACGATTAAACAATTTAATTCTCGCTCGAACTCGCCGCGCGCTAATCGGAGAGTTAGAGGCACGTATCGCGTCGAGACAGAGACCAATCCGTCGACTGCTCCAATGTTTACGGAACAATCGTTAACAGATAACTTAAGTGAATTGGCGAGTTGTTCGGTTATCAAATTCACCGTGGAGCCAGAATCTAAAAGCGCTCGCGCCGGCCTTGAGTTCCCGTGACCATCTAAAATCTTAACGATTGCTGTGGTCATTAATTGAGAATCTGATGGGAAAACTCCGCTAGTCATTGACTGACGTGTCAGTCACAATGGAGGATTAATCGACTTTGAGGGTGCATTATCAACGGCTTTGACTTGAGAGCCCTTCTCATTGTGCAATAAGGTGTGATGATTAAGATTGCATTTCTTGCAACGTTGTTCACTCGTGCACGGAAATTTGTGAACCCATAAACAGTTTTTGCACGCCTTGATACTCTTGATAAAATTCCAACGCTCTTGAATTCCGAGTTGATTAAAGTTCGGGCATTTAAACAAACGATGAGTTTCCTTACATTTGGGACAACCTACCGGAGTTGCCCAAGATCGTGACGAATCAGGGGTTGTTGTTGTGGCAAATGTGGTGGAAGTGACTTTGAACTTCTTATTTGCAGCGTGAGAAGGACTCTCCCCTCGTTTCTTCTTTAGATTAGGATTGGTATTAGGTGTTACCGTGTCTTGCGCTTGTTGTTTAAAAATAGCTAACCGAATGAATTTAATAAGATTATCCAATTTGGGAAGCTCGTCCATCTCGAGCTTATCCTGCCATTTATTTCGGACCGATGGAGGAAGGCAACGCTCGATGATGCGGACAACAAAGTCTTCCCCGGACTTGGCCCCGAGACCCTCTAAAATGTGCAGATGTTGGAGAGCTGTGTCTAAAAGACCGGACAACTCATCGACGGACGCTTTGTTAAGTTTGGGAAGATCAAGGATGGCATTAAGATGTTCTACGGCCACAATTCGTTTGTGATCATAGAAATCCAAAAGATCCTTCCACGCCTTTGCGTAATCTTTGCCGCTAGTCTCGTATTGACTGATTTTAGCCGCTGCTTGATCGGTGAGAGAATTGAATAGGTGACTACATTTCACTGTATCACTGATGTCGGTTCGAGAATGAACCAGAGATATGAATTTATTTTTATAAATGGACCAATTCTCACGTTTCCCTTCAAATGTCGGCAATTTGATTTCTGGGAGTTTTGGTAAGTCTTGTCTTTCTGTAATTGTAATGTTATTGGGGTTCATTGTTGAGTTCATTAAAGGCTCGACCTGCTGTAACTTTGTAACCGCGCTTCCTACTTCATAATATTGGGATTCAGCCTCCAAGAAAACGTTGATTTGAGGATCATCGGGTTGAATGCATAGTAATTCGTCATTGTGCTTTTGAGAAGTTTCGTAAATTGTGGCCAAATTGGTAAATCGCAACTTTGCATTGATGGAATCAACTGTTGTACTCTCAAGATATTGCTTAACTTTAAGAACTTGATTGGAAAAAAACCTGATTCTTTGTTGGAGATAATTAATTCGCGTTTTTTCTTCCATCGATAGCGCCATTGTGAGTTAGATTGAGGGTTCTGTTAGAGAGGGTAGTGAGGGTTCATAAACAAAGGGGGGGAAAAATAGAAAAACAAAAAAAGAACAACTTATCTCTGGTCAGTTCGCTGTTTCGCACTGAAGCTTCCTGTTGTGGGAGTGACGGTTGATGCGAGGCAGGTGTTGAGAGACACTGTTTGGTAGTTCGTAATGTTCGAACTTAATTAATATTTAAGAACTTAATGTTTAAGAGATTTTAATCGACACTTGCAGTTCTTGTTTGAGGCTATTAATATTAAAACCTCACAGGAGGCACCGTGAATTGTTGATAATGACTATCATACCTTCGGTGGTATGATAGTCTGAATTAATGCTGAAAAATAATTTGTTGATTTTTTTTTGTTTCCTTTTATTGTTAACGGTTAGGAGAAGTTAATGAAAGAATGCCAAGAATTTGGGAAAAAGCCATGCGGCATAAAAAACCCAAGTTTATTTAATACACTGAAAAAAAATGAAGTACGTTGCACTGCAAATGTCGATTGAACTAAATTGTTTGTGTGTTGGTTCACTTTCACTGCCTTATGCTACTTGAATTATTCTACTTAATGAATAATCAAACTTAATGCTAAATTACACTGATAGGACAATGGTTTCAAGATCGTTTGTTGGTTATGAACAGGCGTGGCATGGAAGCCACGCGGTGACAAGGAAGGCGTCCCTCCACAAGTCGGTGAGATTCGGTTTCCCTGATAGTATTCGGGGTGAATTTAATGTGTTTTTCAAACAACAATTATTTAGATTAGTTAATGATTGAGATTTTGTTTTGTTAGATTAAGATTCGTTATGTTGTAATTGGTTTATGGTAAATTTCTTTGGTTGCGTATATAAGAACTTTCTAGAAGCACCCGTTCACTTAATGAAAACTGAACGAATAGTGAAGATGCCGAGAGACTCGCTCGCTCATGCGCACGACTGGAGAGCATAGTCGATAGGTGCTGCCCTCTCAGTCGCCACATGAACACGAGCCCTCAGTTCGTAGTCGTGACGACGGAACAATACGGATGTAATTGTGTTGGCGGGGTATTAGGATCTTCCTTTTCTTCATCCTCCTTTTTACCCGTGGAAAATAAGTAACGTCTCAATACGTCCTGATACAATTTCCACTTTTCAGCTGCATTTTTACCCGTCGAAGATTGCAATGTTTAAGCCATTTCAGTATCTAATCGTGACGCTACATCTCCAGGTGTTTGCACTGTCTGCGGATCCGTCAATCGTGGTTTTTGTACATACCCTGCACCTTGTTGGTAAATTCTATTGAAATTGTCTTGAGGTACAAGTACCATTTTTCGTGGATGTTCCATATTAAAATAGTTTCGACCCCANGTATTTAAGCGGACGCTGAGAAATTTTTTTATCTTGACGCTCATGAGATTCATTTATATTTTCTATTGCTTCATACGCATTTGCAAGTATTACTGACGTTGGTGTCATTTTAATTATGTTATGATATGACTTGTTATACGCATCCACAAATTATTGCAAAACATCAATGTATCGATAAAATTTTGTGTGTGTAAATATCGCCACATTCGTTCCGTCAATATTCTGCTGAAACGCTCCACTATAGCAGCTTTAATATCAGGATGTCTCACAACACGGTATGCTATATTTTCTTTTTTAAATAATTTTTATACCGTGTTGGCGAGGAGCTCATTTCCACGATCTGTTTGTAATAGCCGTGGTTTACGTCCTTACGCGAATACATGTTTGAATGCTTCACGAACAGCGACCCCTGTCTTATCGGCCATTGGTTCCACCCGTGCAAATTCGCTTACAACCTCAATAACTGATAATAAGTACGTTGTACCGTCGTTATATGATTTGAGTTTTTGCAAATCAATCAAATCTGCCTCCTACACATCATCTATCGTATCCACATTATGATGCAGTCGTGGAAAACGTCTTCTTATAGGCTTATGAAGAGTATAAGCATTCTGCGCATTACGCCACTGAACAATATCTCGGCGAGGTATTTTTTTCTCATGCTTCTGTATAATTCTGGTGGCCCCCGAATGACCAGCAGGATCCTCGGGTTTGTAATAAGTATCCTCTAACTTAACCTGCTCCATGCTTTTATTGTTGAATTATTAGATGAGTCATTATTACCTCCGAACGCTATTCTTTTACCCCTTTGTGGTGTCTTAGGCGTGAAATAGTTATTTGGGGAGTGTAATTGTTCATCCTGTGTAGGCGTATATGTGGCCGCTGGTGAGCGTATTGTCCAGAAACTTTTCTTACCAACAAACTCTTTAGGTGTATTGATATCCTGTAAGAAAGCAGCAAATAATTCTCTTCCTGTTGCTTTTATCGTCTGGCGATGCCTCAACGAGTCATTCACCAAGTCAACAATATTCGACGCAGCTATACGGACTCCGTCCAATTGGACAATACCTGACGCATCCCACCTCAAACGCCTTTGCCCCGCAGATTCTTGAATATGCTTAAGTAATGCGCTAGCTTGTTTTCGATACTTTTTTGGTACGGCTGATATGATAGAGTCATTATCATACGTGAATTGTTGGTAATAACTATCATACCTTCGGTGGTATGATAGTCTGAATTAATGCTGAAAAATAATTTGTTGATTTTTTTTTGTTTCCTTTTATTGTTAACGGTTAGGAGAAGTTAATGAAAGAATGCCAAGAATTTGGGAAAAAGCCATGCGGCATAAAAAACCCAAGTTTATTTAATACACTGAAAAAAAATGAAGTACGTTCCACTGCAAATGTCGATTGAACTAAATTGTTTGTGTGTTGGTTCACTTTCACTGCCTTATGCTACTTGAATTATTCTACTTAATGAATAATCAAACTTAATGCTAAATTACACTGATAGGACAATGGTTTCAAGATCGTTTGTTGGTTATGAACAGGCGTGGCATGGAAGCCACGCGGTGACAAGGAAGGCGTCCCTCCACAAGTCGGTGAGATTCGGTTTCCCTGATAGTATTCGGGGTGAATTTAATGTGTTTTTCAAACAACAATTATTTAGATTAGTTAATGATTGAGATTTTGTTTTGTTAGATTAAGATTCGTTATGTTGTAATTGGTTTATGGTAAATTTCTTTGGTTGCGTATATAAGAACTTTCTAGAAGCACACGTTCACTTAATGAAAACTGAACGAATAGTGAAGATGCCGAGAGACTCGCTCGCTCATGCGCACGACTGGAGAGCATAGTCGATAGGTGCTGCCCTCTCAGTCGCCACATGAACACGAGCCCTCAGTTCGTAGTCGTGACGACGGAACATGCTCTCGGGGAAAGCTGCGAAATAGTTAATCAACTGATTACTGTTACGCAAGTTAAAGATACAATCGCAGATTTTTATAATGCTAAAGACATTCAAGTCACAGGTAAAAGACAAAGTCGGGTAATGTTGCGCTTATAACTGCCGCTGGCAGTCTTGACTAAAGCTACTCGAGCAACACCGTCACTTCCGGGAAACAGTTCGTTTATGACGCCCAAAGGCCATCGAGCACAAGTGTTCACATCATCCATCAGAAGGACTACTGATCCGATTTGAAGTTCAGCATTCGACGTATGCCACTTTTGACGAAGTTGAAGTTCATGGAGGTATTCTTTATGCCATTTACTCCAAAAGTCCTGTCTTGCTTTGGTGATGAAGTTGTAAGTTGATAATCTATTGTCTGGAACTGAGAGAAGATCCCTTTCGGGCAGAAAATGGAATGGGCGGCCTATCAATAAATGCGCTGGTGTTATGGCTGAAGGATCATTGGGGTCGGCTGAAAGAGTACAAAGAGGACGCGAATTCAAAATTGCTTCAATCTCGACTAACAATGTATTTAGTTGCTCATATGTAAGCTTGTGATCTTTTAAAACACGCTTCAAGTGATGCTTGAAACTCTTCACAGCCGCTTCCCAAATCCCCCCGAAATGTGCTGAAAGAGGTGGATTAAAATGCCATGCAATGCGTTTCGTTAAAGCGTAATTCGCGATATCTTCCTTGAAATTATTCGAAGAAACGAGATCGTAAAGGTCGCTAAGTTCGCGATTTGCTCCGACAAAATTAGTCCCGTTGTCTGAGTAAACGTGTTCCGGAACTCCTCTTCTACTGATAAACCTTCGAAAGGCTGCCAAGAAACCTTCGGTCGAGAGGTCAATAGCGAGCTCTATATGAACCGCCTTAGAGGCCATGCAAACGAAAACACAACCGTACGCCTTTAAAAATGATCGGTTTCGATCTTTCTTCTCTTTGATCAAAACTGGACCGAAAAAATCGAGTCCGGTATGTGAGAAAGCCGGTGCTTCATTGACTCTAGAACGCGGTAAGTCTGCCATTTGAGCGTGAATGGGCTTTGGTCTCTGTCGGATACATTCGACACACCGATGAACGATCCTTCGTACTTGATCTCTCCCATTCAGTATCCAGAATTTAGTTCTAATTGCATTAAGAGTGCTTTGAATTCCCGCATGGAGGTTAGTCTGGTGATATCGACGAATGATCATGTCTGTAACAAGATGTTTGCTAGGCAAAAGAATAGGGTGTTTTTGAGCATACGAAAGATCGGATCGCTGCAGTCGACCCCCCACACGAATGATTCCCTCCTCATCAATAAACGGATGTAATTGGTCAAAAGAAGTTCCTCTTAAATGAGATTGAAATGGACGATCACCCGATTGGTCCGTTTTTCCTTTTCGAAGTTCGGAGGCAAATCGCTCCCGTTGGATTATCCGAATAATGCGACGTTCAGTATCACACAGTTCTTCAATGGACAGCGGAAGACCCCGCAGAGTTGGTTTCGTCCAACGCAACATACAAGCGATGACTCTCAATAATCGTTCAAATTCCGAAAAATGTAAATAAATGGGTTCTGTCGAAGTTTCTGTTAGCAAACAAAAGGTTTCCTTTAAGCCAGGTAATTTAGTAATTGATGGTTCAATCGATTTAGGCCAGTAAGAATGTTCTAAAACTAACCATCTGGGACCGGACTTCCAGAGGGAGTTTTTTACGAACTCAGATGGAAGCTGTCCTCGCGATAACGCATCAGCCGGATTGTCTGCGGATCTAACGTGTTTCCAAATAACCTGATCTTTTAATGTTTGGATATCTGCCACTCTATTGGTTTCAAACGGTCTTAAGAGATGAGGAGCTTTCGCTATCCAGTGAAGAACGATGGTGGAGTCGGACCAAAAATAAATTTTATCGATGGGAAACTCTAATTGTGGATTAACTTCTAGATATAACTTCTTGAGAATAGTCGCGGCGCATAGCTCCAATCGGGGTATGGTAAGCCCGTTCAAGGGAGCGACTCGAGATTTACTGCTGACTAAAGTGATCGAGACCTCACCCTGCGCGTTGTAGGATTTAAGATAGATGCAAGCTCCATAGCCGTGAATGGAGGCGTCACAAAATCCATGAATTTCGCACCGTGTAGGATTAGCGAATGATATTTGACGCGAGAATGACACGGATTCTAACTGCGGTAATTGAAGTGCCAATGATGTCCATTTAGAATGAATGTCTTGCGGGAGGGATTCATCCCAAGTTACCTTGGCCCTCCAGCATTCTTGAATTAAAACCTTGGCGAAAAGTGTTACCGGCCCTAATAACCCGAGTGGATCAAATATTTTTGAAATTTCGGAAAGAACTTTACGTTTAGTAGCAGTAGTCTCGGGATCAATTGATTTCTGAGTGTATTTTAAGAGATCACTCTGAGAATCCCAAATAATTCCCAAAGTTTTCTGAATTGGATCGGTTTTAATTATGCAATCTAAGTCGAAAAATTGTTTATCAATGGTATCTAACGCTGTTTGGTGATTGGAGGCCCATTTACGAATAATGAAACCACCCCGAGCCAGTAAGGCTATCACTTCATCGCGAATCGCTAAGAGCTCTTCTACGGAATCCGCTCCTGAAATAAAATCATCCACGTAAAAATCGCGAAGCACGAGTTTACTCGCGCGCGGAAAATCATGTGCTTCATCCTTAGCCAGTTGTTGGAGAGTGCGAACTGCCAAGAACGGAGCAGCAGCAGTCCCAAAAGTGACGGTGTTGAGTTGAAAGGTACGTAATTGTCCCTGATGATTCCATAAAATTTTCTGAAATTGTCGATCATCGGGATGGACCAAAATCTGACGGTACATTTTTTCAATGTCCGCGGTAATGACATAGCGGTGAATACGAAATCGAAGAACCTGTTCGAGGATCGTGTTTTGAATGGTTGGGCCCACTAATAGAGTGTCGTTGAGGGAAATACCGGTGGAAGTTTTCGCTGAAGCGTCAAACACTACACAAAGTTTAGTGGTTTCGCTAGATTCTTTTATGACGGCGTGATGGGGAAGATAATATCCCCCCTCAAGATCGCTGCAAAGGGACATATGGCCTAAAGAAATATATTCTTCCATGACCTTTCCGTATTCGAGTTGTAACGAGGGATTGTTGGATAGCCGTCGTTCTAATGAAGAAAAGCGCCTGATAGCCTGGTTACGAGATTCGCCTAAATTGAATTTCGAATCCCTGAATGGAAGACGAACGACATACCGACCAGATGCATCACGCCGCGTATGGGTAACATAGTGTTGTTCGCATGAAACTTCATCACGCGATCGGACCGGTTCGTGATCGAAGTCTTCGATTTGCCAAAAACGCTCTATGAGTTTATCTAATTTAACGACGTTGCACGGAGCTCTTGTTGACGGGGTTAACATTCCTGATCCCCCTGCTACTATCCAGCCTAATCGAGTTTTCTGCAAGATAATACTAGAGTTTCGCTGGACGAGTTTGATTTGACCGATAGCTAAAACTGATAGCATGATGTTGGAAGCAAGGAGGAGATCGATAGGTCTCGGTAAGTGAAATTGAGGATCAGCAAGTGTAAGATTTTTAGGGATAAGAAATTGGTTTCGAGGGAATACTTCATTTGGCACGGAGTCTGCTATTTTTGGAACGATTAAACAATTTAATTCTCGCTCGAACTCGCCGCGCGCTGATCGGAGAGTTAGAGGCACGTATCGCGTCGAGACAGAGACCAATCCGTCGACTGCTCCAATGTTTACCGAACAATCGTTAACAGATAACTTAAGTGAATTGGCGAGTTGTTCGGTTATCAAATTCACCGTGGAGCCAGAATCTAAAAGCGCTCGCGCCGGCCTTGAGTTCCCGTGACCATCTAAAATCTTAACGATTGCTGTGGTCATTAACTGAGAATCTGATGAGAAAACCCCGCTAGTCATTGACTGACGTGTCAGTCACAATGGAGGATTAATCGACTTTGAGGGTGCATTATCAACGGCCTTGACTTGAGAGCCCTTCTCATTGTGCAATAAGGTGTGATGATTAAGATTGCATTTCTTGCAACGTTGTTCACTCATGCACGGAAATTTGTGAACCCATAAACAGTTTTTGCACGCCTTGATACTCTTGATAAAATTCCAACGCTCTTGAATTCCGAGTTGATTAAAGTTCGGGCATTTAAACAAACGATGAGTTTCCTTACATTTGGGACAACCTACCGGAGTTGCCCAAGATCGTGACGAATCAGGGGTTGTTGTTGTGGCAAATGTGGTGGAAGTGACTTTGAACTTCTTATTTGCAGCGTGAGAAGGACTCTCCCCTCGTTTCTTCTTTAGATTAGGATTGGTATTAGGTGTTACCGTGTCTTGCGCTTGTTGTTTAAAAATAGCTAACCGAATGAATTTAATAAGATTATCCAATTTGGGAAGCTCGTCCATCTCGAGCTTATCCTGCCATTTATTTCGGACCGATGGAGGAAGGCAACGCTCGATGATGCGGACAACAAAGTCTTCCCCGGACTTGGCCCCGAGACCCTCTAAAATGTGCAGATGTTGGAGAGCTGTGTCTAAAAGACCGGACAACTCATCGACGGACGCTTTGTTAAGTTTGGGAAGATCAAGGATGGCATTAAGATGTTCTACGGCCACAATTCGTTTGTGATCATAGAAATCCAAAAGATCCTTCCACGCCTTTGCGTAATCTTTGCCGCTAGTCTCGTATTGACTGATTTTAGCCGCTGCTTGATCGGTGAGAGAATTGAATAGGTGACTACATTTCACTGTATCACTGATGTCGGTTCGAGAATGAACCAGAGATATGAATTTATTTTTATAAATGGACCAATTCTCACGTTTCCCTTCAAATGTCGGCAATTTGATTTCTGGGAGTTTTGGTAAGTCTTGTCTTTCTGTAATTGTAATGTTATTGGGGTTCATTGTTGAGTTCATTAAAGGCTCGACCTGCTGTAACTTTGTAACCGCGCTTCCTACTTCATAATATTGGGATTCAGCCTCCAAGAAAACGTTGATTTGAGGATCATCGGGTTGAATGCATAGTAATTCGTCATTGTGCTTTTGAGAAGTTTCGTAAATTGTGGCCAAATTGGTAAATCGCAACTTTGCATTGATGGAATCAACTGTTGTACTCTCAAGATATTGCTTAACTTTAAGAACTTGATTGGAAAAAAACCTGATTCTTTGTTGGAGATAATTAATTCGCGTTTTTTCTTCCATCGATAGCGCCATTGTGAGTTAGATTGAGGGTTCTGTTAGAGAGGGTAGTGAGGGTTCATAAACAAAGGGGGGGAAAAATAGAAAAACAAAAAAAGAACAACTTATCTCTGGTCAGTTCGCTGTTTCGCACTGAAGCTTCCTGTTGTGGGAGTGACGGTTGATGCGAGGCAGGTGTTGAGAGACACTGTTTGGTAGTTCGTAATGTTCGAACTTAATTAATATTTAAGAACTTAATGTTTAAGAGATTTTAATCGACACTTGCAGTTCTTGTTTGAGGCTATTAATATTAAAACCTCACAGGAGGCACCATGAATTGTTGATAATGACTATCATACCTTCGGTGGTATGATAGTCTGAATTAATGCTGAAAAATAAATTGTTGATTTTTTTTTGTTTCCTTTTATTGTTAACGGTTAGGAGAAGTTAATGAAAGAATGCCAAGAATTTGGGAAAAAGCCATGCGGCATAAAAAACCCAAGTTTATTTAATACACTGAAAAAAAATGAAGTACGTTCCACTGCAAATGTCGATTGAACTAAATTGTTTGTGTGTTGGTTCACTTTCACTGCCTTATGCTACTTGAATTATTCTACTTAATGAATAATCAAACTTAATGCTAAATTACACTGATAGGACAATGGTTTCAAGATCGTTTGTTGGTTATGAACAGGCGTGGCATGGAAGCCACGCGGTGACAAGGAAGGCGTCCCTCCACAAGTCGGTGAGATTCGGTTTCCCTGATAGTATTCGGGGTGAATTTAATGTGTTTTTCAAACAACAATTATTTAGATTAGTTAATGATTGAGATTTTGTTTTGTTAGATTAAGATTCGTTATGTTGTAATTGGTTTATGGTAAATTTCTTTGGTTGCGTATATAAGAACTTTCTAGAAGCACACGTTCACTTAATGAAAACTGAACGAATAGTGAAGATGCCGAGAGACTCGCTCGCTCATGCGCACGACTGGAGAGCATAGTCGATAGGTGCTGCCCTCTCAGTCGCCACATGAACACGAGCCCTCAGTTCGTAGTCGTGACGACGGAACAATACGGATGTAATTGTGTTGGCGGGGTATTAGGATCTTCCTTTTCTTCATCCTCCTTTTTACCCGTGGAAAATAAGTAACGTCTCAATACGTCCTGATACAATTTCCACTTTTCAGCTGCATTTTTACCCGTCGAAGATTGCAATGTTTAAGCCATTTCAGTATCTAATCGTGACGCTACATCTCCAGGTGTTTGCACTGTCTGCGGATCCGTCAATCGTGGTTTTTGTACATACCCTGCACCTTGTTGGTAAATTCTATTGAAATTGTCTTGAGGTACAAGTACCATTTTTCGTGGATGTTCCATATTAAAATAGTTTCGACCCCAGTGCGCTAATGACAGGACCGAGAATCAATGGTAAAAAACTACCTCCTTTTTGGTTCACATTAATTTTCTTCTTTTGTTTTAAACTTTTATCTAATTTTCCCAATTGACGAAGAAAAGATTTATGTTTAGACAATTTTTTCTTCTTCGNTCGGCGAGGTATTTTTTTCTCATGCTTCTGTATAATTCTGGTGGCCCCCGAATGACCAGCAGGATCCTCGGGTTTGTAATAAGTATCCTCTAACTTAACCTGCTCCATGCTTTTATTGTTGAATTATTAGATGAGTCATTATTACCTCCGAACGCTATTCTTTTACCCCTTTGTGGTGTCTTAGGCGTGAAATAGTTATTTGGGGAGTGTAATTGTTCATCCTGTGTAGGCGTATATGTGGCCGCTGGTGAGCGTATTGTCCAGAAACTTTTCTTACCAACAAACTCTTTAGGTGTATTGATATCCTGTAAGAAAGCAGCAAATAATTCTCTTCCTGTTGCTTTTATCGTCTGGCGATGCCTCAACGAGTCATTCACCAAGTCAACAATATTCGACGCAGCTATACGGACTCCGTCCAATTGGACAATACCTGACGCATCCCACCTCAAACGCCTTTGCCCCGCAGATTCTTGAATATGCTTAAGTAATGCGCTAGCTTGTTTTCGATACTTTTTTGGTACGGCTGATATGATAGAGTCATTATCATACGTGAATTGTTGGTAATAACTATCATACCTTCGGTGGTATGATAGTCTGAATTAATGCTGAAAAATAATTTGTTGATTTTTTTTTGTTTCCTTTTATTGTTAACGGTTAGGAGAAGTTAATGAAAGAATGCCAAGAATTTGGGAAAAAGCCATGCGGCATAAAAAACCCAAGTTTATTTAATACACTGAAAAAAAATGAAGTACGTTCCACTGCAAATGTCGATTGAACTAAATTGTTTGTGTGTTGGTTCACTTTCACTGCCTTATGCTACTTGAATTATTCTACTTAATGAATAATCAAACTTAATGCTAAATTACACTGATAGGACAATGGTTTCAAGATCGTTTGTTGGTTATGAACAGGCGTGGCATGGAAGCCACGCGGTGACAAGGAAGGCGTCCCTCCACAAGTCGGTGAGATTCGGTTTCCCTGATAGTATTCGGGGTGAATTTAATGTGTTTTTCAAACAACAATTATTTAGATTAGTTAATGATTGAGATTTTGTTTTGTTAGATTAAGATTCGTTATGTTGTAATTGGTTTATGGTAAATTTCTTT
>NW_021680578.1:65589-69142 GCF_001412515.2 Diachasma alloeum
AAGCACCCGTTCACTTAATGAAAACTGAACGAATAGTGAAGATGCCGAGAGACTCGCTCGCTCATGCGCACGACTGGAGAGCATAGTCGATAGGTGCTGCCCTCTCAGTCGCCACATGAACACGAGCCCTCAGTTCGTAGTCGTGACGACGGAACAATACGGATGTAATTGTGTTGGCGGGGTATTAGGATCTTCCTTTTCTTCATCCTCCTTTTTACCCGTGGAAAATAAGTAACGTCTCAATACGTCCTGATACAATTTCCACTTTTCAGCTGCATTTTTACCCGTCGAAGATTGCAATGTTTAAGCCATTTCAGTATCTAATCGTGACGCTACATCTCCAGGTGTTTGCACTGTCTGCGGATCCGTCAATCGTGGTTTTTGTACATACCCTGCACCTTGTTGGTAAATTCTATTGAAATTGTCTTGAGGTACAAGTACCATTTTTCGTGGATGTTCCATATTAAAATAGTTTCGACCCCAGTGCGCTAATGACAGGACCGAGAATCAATGGTAAAAAACTACCTCCTTTTTGGTTCACATTAATTTTCTTCTTTTGTTTTAAACTTTTATCTAATTTTCCCAATTGACGAAGAAAAGATTTATGTTTAGACAATTTTTTCTTCTTCGCACTCTTGAGAGGAACGTTTCCGTTTAAAATATTCAATGCACACTCGCATATACACTTCTTGAGGTTGAGATCGGCTGACTTAATCAAAGCACGACGTTGCGCAGGTGGGGCCTCGCAGATTGCTTGTAACACAATTGCGTTTTTCTTGCCAATCAGGCGACGAGCAGTTTTATATATGTTGACCTCGCCATCACACACGCATGACTGGAACATTCAGATCTGAGGTGTGTTTTTATATCACGCATTGAACGGGGGACACATACAATTTTGTGAGAATCCATAGGAAACACATTAGTACGGAATCTACAGTTATCAGGAGTGGATTGTTTCAAGTCTAATAATAAATAACCGTATGGTTTCGATGTAACATCAAAATATGCTTCTTCCAAAAACTTGGGATTTTCAGGGTAAACTTGTCGAGCTAAATGAGCGACCTGAGCACGATCTCGTGGATTTTTTAACAGTACAATATAATTACTATTGAGAGAAATGTCTCTCTGGGCTTTCCCCTGGCGAAATAAATTTTGGAACATGAAAATAACGCTTAAATTTTTATGATGACTCCATTTTGTAAAAAGATCGACACCAGCACCCCCGCTATTTGAAGATTCGTGCATAAGGTCATGCAGAATAACGAGCTTAGCGCTATTATCACTCGCAAAATCGGACGAAGCAGGTAGTCTTTCACGAAATTCTACAAAGGTTTTATCGTAATCATTATAACTTGGCTGTCACTCTGTATAATAGAAAATAACTTTGGAAAATTGCGTGTCACACATTCCATTGATTTCACGCAAAAACGTTTGACAAACACCGTCTTCCCACAACCGGTGGTTCCACACACAATAGCTGTAAACAGATGTTTCCAACGTGGATCCATGATATCAACTGAAAGAGTAGGAATGGTGTATTCAAATAAATACTTTCATATCAATTATATACAAAGTTTATTTACAAGAAATACTTTTATATCAACTATATACAAATTTTATTTACAAAATGTTTTTATATGTACAAATCTATTATTTTACTATTATTCTATTTTATTATTTTAGAAACGTATTACGTAATCCGTGTTCGTTTTACCAGCCGATACCCATAAGGCACCGATGAACTATCGACCCGTTTACGTTTCGCTGCTGTGACTCTGACTATTGTCTCCTTAGGATGGGTGATNCGCGGTAAGTCTGCCATTTGAGCGTGAATGGGCTTTGGTCTCTGTCGGATTCGACCCACCGATGAACGATCCTTCGTACTTGATCTCTCCCATTCAGTATCCAGAATTTAGTTCTAATTGCATTAAGAGTGCTTTGAATTCCCGCCTGGAGGTTAGTCTGGTGATATCGACGAATGATCATGTCTGTAACAAGATGTTTGCTAGGCAAAAGAATAGCGTGTTTTTGAGCATACGAAAGATCGGATCGCTGTNATGGGTGATTACCTGATGTTGTGCTGATCTACGTATACCTGTTGTATTGACTCTAAACGGGTCTTCGTTGTCTACAACAAGTCTACGCATCGCATGATAATTGACTTTCTTGGATGTTCGAGAANACCCGATTGGTCCGTTTTTCCTTTTCGAAGTTCGGAGGCAAATCGCTCCCGTTGGATTATCCGAATAATGCGACGTTCAGTATCACACAGTTCTTCAATGGACAACGGAAGACCCCGCAGAGTTGGTTTCGTCCAACGCAACATATAAGNGGCCCGCCACATAGGAACGAAGTGATGTAGCTCCCAGTCCCGTAGCAGGCTAGTTCATCGGTTATTTCGCCGGGCGCATTCCCTGAAGAAGGGTTAGAGTCACTCTTCCTGGTGACGAAAAGAACAGAGTCGGTGTCATTGTATAATACTCGCTGACCTAATATCTCTAAATATTTATACAATTCTAACCTTGCTTGGGCAGTCACATAAGCAGCATTTACGACGTTACCATTTGCTGACTCTTCATAATCCTCTTCGACAGATCACCAATTGAGATACATCTTATCTAATAAATTTCCCTGTTCATCGTTTAATAGTCCAGTCAAACTAGATCTCAAAATGTCGTTTATATGGAAATTAACCAAAGGGCACTAAATTATACCAATCGATAGCTAAAAGTGTCATTATTAATGTTTTAAAAAGTATATGCTCCAATTTTCCGGGTAGATTAACAATTGTTATAAACAATTGGGAATTGGCGACAGGCCGTCTTCAATCCTAGATATCTTTAGTTAACCTCATCAGATGGGGAAAAAAAATATTTCTTTGTAGTTGAGAAAATTACCTATCGGGGGGAGGTAGGAACTTATAGTCCAAAATGTACCGTTAATTTATTATTAAGGCCGGAGACTTCATTCACGAAAACGGCTATTATCAGAAGTTGGCTCCAAATANTAAGGCCGGAGACTTCATTTACGAAAACGGCTATTATCAGAAGTTGGCTCCAAATAGGTGATTGAAATGAGCGACAAGTAGGGTTGGGAAGAAATTGAAACATTGATGTTGGAATTTGCCATAATTCATTGATTGGAGGGTTATTTTGTTGACAGAGTGAGGAAAAGCGTTTGAACGTGAATTGGGTGTTTTGAAGAGGGTCAATAGGAGATCTCGCCAATTTCTTAAGGGTAACTTACCAGGGGAGCTATCGGGTTTTTTCGAAAGGGGATTAATGGAGGCCACGGTCGAGGAGAGATATTGGGGGTCAGTTCCCAGGACAGCCCTCAGGGTCTTTTAAGGGAGGGGGGGAGGTCAATGGAGGGTATGGACGAGGGGAGATCTCGGGAGGTTTTTAGGGAGTATGTTTATACCGGAGCTCTCGGGGTATTTTTAAGGGTGAAGGAGAGGGGGGGGTCTGGTGAAGGGGAGATCGTGGAGGTTCTTTGGGGATAACTCGGCAGGACAGTTCCCCGAGTCTTTAGAGGGGGTGGGGTGGGGGGG
>NW_021680578.1:69845-71764 GCF_001412515.2 Diachasma alloeum
CCCCCCCCCATGGAAAGACCCTGAGAGCTTATGCGAAATGGTACCCTCCAAAAACACCCCGAGATCTCCCCACGATCATCCCCTACATTGACTCGCCACCCCCTGAAATGACCCGGAGAACTGTCTTGGAGAGTAACCCCCAAAAAACCTCGATATCTCCCCTCGTCCATACCCACTATTGACCCCCCCCCCTTAAAATACCCTGCGGGCTGTCCTGGGAACTGACTCCCAAGATCTCCCCTCGACCATGGCCTCCATTAATCCCCTTTTGAAAGAACCCGATAGCTCTCCTGGTAAGTTAACCCTAAGAAATCACCGAGATCTCCCATTGACCATCTTCGAACCAGCCAATTCACGTTCAAACGCTTTTCCTCACTCCGTCAACAAAATAACCCTCCAATCAATGAATTATGACAAATTCCAACATCAATGTTTCAATTTCTTCCCAACCTTACTTGTCGCTCACTTCAATCACCTATTTGGAGGTAGCTTCTGATGATAGCCGTTTTCGTAAATGAAGCCTCCGGCCTTATTTATTATAAATTATAATAGCAATTTCGTNGCCTCCATTAATCCCCTTTTGAAAGAACCCGATAGCTCTCCTGGTAAGTTAACCCTAAGAAATCACCGAGATCTCCCATTGACCATCTTCGAACCAGCCAATTCACGTTCAAACGCTTTTCCTCACTCCGTCAACAAAATAACCCTCCAATCAATGAATTATGACAAATTCCAACATCAATGTTTCAATTTCTTCCCAACCTTACTTGTCGCTCACTTCAATCACCTATTTGGAGGTAGCTTCTGATGATAGCCGTTTTCGTAAATGAAGCCTCCGGCCTTATTTATTATAAATTATAATAGCAATTTCGTAGCAGTCGGCGCAACGCGTCAGCTGTTCCCCTCCCTGCGCCAGTGCCATGAGTCATGTGATTGGCGCCATGCGCAACTTATTCAAACCTCCTGCTACGCTCAACGCAATAGCCCTCAGCTGGGTTTTTGATGAATATCTCCGAATCTGTGGGTGGTAGCCAAATTTCCGTTATAAACTTGTTTGAAACACAACTAAAATTCCAGAACATTCTGGTCGACCATCGGCCTACTTCGAAAATCTCCGGGACCCTTCGGGTCATCAGTCATAAGTGACCGAAACACGCACGAATCAGTTTAGGCTTAGCCTCTCACCCTACAAGTCTAACTCGGGCAAATCACCTGTAGAAGTCTTACATCGCACCTCACCGAGTACAATAGCTTCTTGAACCTCACCTAGCTTACTAGTAACCAAGTACATCACCGGTCTTTGTAAGATCAACGTTTCATTCAGTATATCACCTCAGTTTTATCCGTCTAAATTCAACTATTATCAGTGATTCAACGTTATTAAAATTGTAGAAAATCGGCAGTGATTTTAAGACACTCAACAGTGACATTTAATACCAAAGGGTCTACAAGGAATTTATTTAACGGCATGGTTCGATCCCACGAATAAATAGTGATATTTTTATAATCAGTGTCATCATTAATTTTCCAGCATCTCCCTCCACATTTTTCTCCCACATCCACCCTAAACCTAGTTCCTCACCAAACAAAACTTTTTTGTAGATCTTTATTTGCTCTATAAAAATGGTCTTGACAAAAATTTTGCCATTCTCCAAAGTTTCCGAGATATTCAATGAAAAATTAACAATATTCAAAATATTCAATAAAGTTATCTTAGTTTTGAAGCTTTCGCGGCCATTATTAATGACTTGGTTGGCTTCCGGATGGAGGCCGCGTTGAGTTTCAGCATTGCGCCGACGTTTCGCAAACATTGCAGTCTGCATCTTCAGGGCTATGAGCTCCGATTCTGAGCTCCGATGTGTGGGGGCAGTCCTTATATACCTTCCCTTGTGGTGGTGGGGGAAGGGGAAGGGGGGGGG